>NW_028318089.1:760625-935000 GCF_062004578.1 Staurois parvus | reverse complement strand
GGATACTTACAGGTCATTGTTGCCAAGAGGGTAGTGAACTAGGGAAGGGTTTTACATGCTATCTGTGCCTTCCTGTTTGGGTGTCAATTGTAGTCCATTTCATTTCTGTGTCCCGTTGGGGAGAATTCCTTCCACTACCCATCTGGTAGATTAAATCTCTCCAAAGTGAAGACAAATCCTCTCGTAGGTAGCTCCAGCTAAAACAGGTGTCCATTTGGAAGACTTCCCTTCTATTCCCGTTGTAGTGACAACTGACATTTTGGACTGGGCAGCACAGTACTGAATGAAACCAGTCATCACACAAAGAGAGAGGGTGAATGTCCAAAGCAGGGAGACAACAAAAACCTAACAGGGGGTTCAACCCTTTGGTGATATATCTAGACACTGGGGCATTAAGATTTCCTCTCACTTCTTCTGTTTCCTAGAATGGAGGTGGAAGCAGGGGACTCCCAGAGGGAGCACAGACAGAAATAGGTGCTTACCTGTCAGATATTTTTTTAAGGTTAAACAGTTTTTTGTTTTTTTTTTTTAATTCATTGGAAGGATGGGGGGATCATTTCTTAACCACTTCAAATCCGGACACTTTTACCCCCTTCCTGTCCAGGCCAATTTTCAGCGCTATCACACTTTGAATGACAATTGCGCGGTCGTGCAACACTGTACCCATATGAATTTTGTAGCATTTTTTGAGACAGATTAAAAAAAAAACTTTATTTTGGTGGTATTTATTCACCACTGGGATTTTTTTTTTTTTGCTATATAAATGAAAAAGTCCAAAAATTTAGAAAACAAAGTGTTGTTCTTTTAAAATTTTGCTAATAAATAAGCTTTCTTCATAAATCTTGGCCAAAATGTATTCAATTATCTTTTTAGTAGAAAAAAAAAAAAATTAGTTTATAACCAAAAACTATTTTTCTAAATTGTTTTTACCTTTTTATATTATGATTTATGTTTTTTCTAACATACTGTCTCCCTAGCAGTACAGTGTCACCATAGGGACACTGTACTACTTGTGGGGGCTGATTTTTACACGGATTACTTTCACACCCATAAAGGCTGTAAAAACAATCATTTTTCCTTCTCTTTGGCTGCATTTTTGCAGCCATTGAGAAATACTGTGTGAGCTGTGATTGGTCACAGCTTGTGATTGGTCACAGCTTGTCACATGGTACAAGGCTGTTGTGAATAGCCTTGTACCATGTGACCTCTGATCATTCACAGATTTCACACGTAGTAAGCAATGATGTCAGAAGTGACATCTTGCTTACTACTCTTCATATGATCACTGATTGGCCAAACAGTGATCACATGATCGGGACCTCACACAGAGGTCCCGTACAACAATTGGTGTCTCCCAGGGAGCGCGCACAAGCAGGGAGAGGGGAGGACGTTTATAAACAGCCACCCACCCCTGCACTGCTCCCATCTATATAAAAGGGCTAGACGGGAAGTGGTCAATTAAAAAGAAACTGTCATTTGGGTGTAATCACCTACGTGTCCATGTTTGTAATTGGTTAAGTCTAACTTTAGCATATAGGGCCTGGTCTTACTGTTCTAAAATATTTGACACGAGTTTAGTGGCATAAGTGTCTAGGACAGCCTTCTTCAACTAGGGTGCCTTGGCAAAATGCCTAAAAATTACCCAAATCTTGTATACAGGCCAGCGGGTAGAACAAGCCTGCTTTTAAGTTACACAAAGCTACAGATTTTCATTGAGCACCATTACATCCTGACAACCAATGACATCATCAGTTGATCAGGAGGATGTTTGTTGCCTGCACAACATCCTTCTGTGACCCTCCCCTGCCCCTCTCCATCACATCAGCTCAGTGATGGAGAACACTGAGGAAGGAGAAAAGAAACATTGGAATACTAGTCAGTACCAGTGTGCAAAAGTGTATTTGTTTTGGAAGAATAAATCACCTCTAACGTTTTGTGTCCTACATGCGCGGATGTTGCAGCATTATATAAAACTATTACATTTTTTTTTTAATGAGGTAATAATAGTTTTTTTACAAACTGCCTCAAGACTGTCCATAATTTTCAAGGGTGCCTTGACTGAACAAAGGAGAAATACTGGTCTAGGAAATGTAAAAAAATGTAGCAAGGCATAGGGCTATACTAAATACTCACCTGTAGGTGGTGGTGGAAAAGGATACCCAGCAGCAGCAGGAGCTGGAGGATAGATACCATTGGCTGCTGGAGGTGGGTAGGCATAACCTCCATTAGGCATATAAGGAAATCCACCTCCTGGAGGTCCTCCTCTTGAAGCTGCTTAATATAGAACATTGGATAGAAATTAGAACACTCACCTTGCTGAACAACCTTAAAAAGTTGAAAAAAAAAAAAAAAATCACCTGTAAGAGGAAAAAAAAGTTTTCCCTTTCACCCACAATGCCTAGGCAGGGGTGATGTCATCCACCTTCCAGCAGGATCTACGGAATGTAGATTATGCCAGATCTCGCTGATCAGAATCTCCCAGCATTGTGCTGAAGGTCTTCTTGCGAGATTTGGAGTGCTCAGCATTCCTTAGGACCTTGTTGGAGGATGCTGACATCACCCCCTGAAACAATGAACCAGAGGAAAGGCAGATATATTTTTTTCCCTAAAGATGTTTTTTTTCCTTTTTTCTTTTTATAACTTTATGTGACTCAGCAAAGGTAAGGGGCAGCAAAAACAAACAGCAGACTTCACGTGTAGTGCAAGGTCTACTTTAAAGTGTATCTAAACTAAAAGTTACAATGTTCACCTACTGTACTTATGAAAGAACCACCCACCCCCCCCCCTCCAGAACAATACGTGTGTTGAGACTACAGAACACCTCCTCTCTCTTCTTCTCCATAACAGACTTGTTCTGTAGTCAACACAAAGCACTAGCCAGGACTGATCAAACTGCTTGGAAATTCAATGCAGTAGAAGCTCACTGGATTTTGGCAGATCAACTAGTATGTTTATTCATTTGCAAAAATATGGGGAAATAAGCATGTATCGGAAAGATATGGGTTTTTTTTGCCCATACATACACTTTAGAGCAGAACTACACTGCATCTGAGCACTGCAAACCAAACACACAATTTGCTTCATTTTTAATATTCAAAGCAGTCCATCCTCATCCATCCATGTCTCTATACTTTATTTTGCTGAGAAATCATTTAGAAAAACACCCCCTAGCACAGGGGTATCAAACTGGCAGCCCTCCAGCTGTTGTGAAACTACAAGTCCCATCATGCCTCTGCCTTTGGGAGTAATCCTTGTAACTGCCAGCCTTGCAATGCCTCATGGGACTTGTAGTTTCGCAACAGCTGGAGGGCCGCTAGCTTGACACCCCTGCGCTAGCCGTGGCCATTTTGAGAAAGGGCAGATTCATGTATTGCTTATTTCCTGGAATCCATCTGCCCCTAGCTCAGGCATGCAGGCAGGAAGGTGTGCTTAGCTGAGAAAACCACTCCTCCCCTCCTAAAGTCTGGGATGTAAGAAATAATTTGCCTAGGCATGGAAACTATGACGTAACTAAAGAAATTTAAAAAAAAATGGTTTAAAACAAACAAAAAAAAAAAAGATATATTTTCCTATCTATTTACTAATGCTAGCAGCATAAGGATTCAAAATAGTCAGTGTTTATTGAGAGAGTGAAGTTCCACTTTAATTAAATGCTACTTACCTTGAGAGGCCACCTGTAACATGTACTGTCCAAACTCTATAGCTCCCCCAGCTGGAAAGTTGAGTTTAAATGTGGCAGCGCCTTCCCAGCCACCTGCAGATGAAGCACAGATTACAGAACATGACCATTTTGCTTTGTTGAATGCTAGGTTCACACCTATGCAGTTTGCGTTTGATCCGATTCTGCTGTGCATTTTTACACATGCTTTTTTTTCTTATTCCTGGCCAGATTAAAATGCAAAATGCATAAAAAACAAAAAGGCACTACATGCTTTTCTACAGCGTCTCCATTGAAGTCTATAGAACCAAAACGTTTTGCGATTAAAAAAATCCCTGACCCTTTCCAAAAAACGTGGAGATATGAACCTGTCCCATAGGAAATCATGTTAAATGAACTGCTGTGTGTTTCCGCAAAACGCAGCAGAAAATGCATAGGTGTGAACCAAGACTAAGTCAGTGGTCTCCAAACTGCGGCTCAGGGGTCAGATGCAGCCCTTTGCTTGCCTTTATCTGGCCCTTGGGACACTATTCCTCCAAGTGACAACTATGATGGGACCTCATTCCTCCAACTGAAACCATTGATGGGGCACGATTCTTCCTGCTAAAGCCAATAAAAAGTTTCCCACTGACACCAATGATGGGGCATCGTGTACTCCCACTGGCCACAGTCCGGTTCCCCTAAAGCCTGGAGGTCAGTAATCTGGCCCTTGTTTAGAAAGTTTGGAGACCCCTGGTTTACAGTATAATGGCTGTGAATGTTGATCTTACCACCAGGTTCTGCTTTCACAACGCCTTTGAGGAAGTTAGCCCCAAAAACTGGTTGCTTGATTTCACAATCCTTCATCAAGTAGAAAGGCATCATAAATGACTGCATTGGATCCCTTCCTTTGGATATAAATATCACCTGCGGATTTAAAGAGACTCTGTCACCAATATGCAGAGAAAAACAGATAATCAAGTGTTATAAATGCTTACTTGCAGAGTTTCACTTCTTAAATTATTTTTTTTATTCACTTGCAAGGCACCGTTAACCACTTCAATTCCGGACACTTTCACCCCCTTCCAGTCCAGGCCAATTTTCAGCTTTCAGTGCTATCCCACGTTGAATGACAATTGCACGGTCATGCAACACTGTACCCATATGAATTTTTTAGCATTTTTTTTGAGACAGATAAAACTTTATTTTGGTGGTATTTATTCACTACTGGGATTTTTTTTTTTGCTATATAAATAAAGTCCAAACATTTTTAAAAAATAAGTGTTTTTCTTATAAAATTTTCCAAATAAATAATCTTTCTTCATAAATCTTGGCCAAAATGTATTCAGCTATCTTTTTAGTAAAAAATAACAAACAAAAAAAAAAAATTAGTTTATAACCAAAAAAGTATAATTTTTTTTTTTTAATTTATTTTTTTTTTTTTAACATACTGTCACCCCAGCAGTACAGTGTCACCATAGTGACACTGTACTACCTGTGGGGGGTGATGAAGATTTTTTTTTTTACATTGATAGCTTTTACAGCCTTTATGGGTGTAAAAGCAATCATTTCTCCTCTCTGGCTGCATTTTTGCAGCCATTGAGAAATACTGTGAGAGCTGTGATTGGTCACGGCGTGTCACATGGTACAAGGCTGTTGTGAATAGCCTTGTACCATGTGACTTCTGTGATCATTCACAGATTTCACATGTAGTAAGCAATGATATCAGGAAGTGACATCTTGCTTACTACTATTCATGTGATCACTGATTGGCCAATCAGTGATCACATGAATCGGGACCTCACACAGAGGTCCCATACAGTGATCAGTGCTCTGCTGTGCCCTCCGCACACAGCGGGCACCGGATCGCGTACTCCCAGGGAGTGCGCACAGGCAGGGAATGCGGGAGGTGACTGCTTTGGCACTGCTCCCGTCTGGCCATTTATATACATGGGCCAGATGGGAAGTGGTTAAACTAGAACGGGTGTCGGCAAACCGCGGCTCTTTTTCACCTTTGCTGCGGCTCCAGAGCACACTGCCCACCAGGTGACAGGCAATAGGGTTGCCGTAGCTCAGTGGTCGGCAAGCCGCGGCTCTTTTAATGCAGCTCTTCTGTGTGCCGGGCGCCCGCTCCCCTCCCTCCTCTCGGGCGGCCGCCCCAAAAGTCAGGACTCTGCAGCTAGCCCAGCAATGGGCAAACTACGGCCCGGCGGACCTTTTAATCCGGCCCGCGGAGCGTGGCAAACATTGGCTGTCAGGATGTAGGCGGGGCAGCGTGACGAACTCCTCTCCTCTCACAGTCCGCCCTGAAGACCGGAACGGCGCGGAAACACGGCGAGAGGAACGCGCGGAGCAAAGGTAAGTGAATTGACACAATATGGGGGATGAATTACTATAGGGGGGATGAATTACTATAGGGGGGATGAATTACTATATGGGGGATGAATTACTATATGGGGGATGAATTACTATGGGGGATGAATTACTATATGGGGGATGAATTACTATATGGGGGATGAATTACTATATGGGGGATGAATTACTATATGGGGGATGTATTTTCAGTTTTAAAAATGTGGCTCTCAAAATAAATTTCAATCGTGGTTTTGGCGAGATTTGGCTCAGTTGAAAAAAAAGGTTGCCCACCACTGACCTAAGGCTATGATTGTGATTATGACGATACACTGTGGCCCTGATTAACCCTTTGCTTGCTGGGCCCTTAAACCCTCTTCATGACCAGAGCGCTTTTTGCAATATATGCAGTGTCCGATTTGTTTTAAATGTTGCAATGGTTTTGCGGCTCCCAGTCTTTTTTTCCCTCTCGGAAAGGGGTCCAAGTGGCTCTTTATGTCTTAAAGGTTGAAGACCCCTGAACTAGAAGATGTGACTACACCAGGCAGAATCAATTCCCTAGCACAGGGTAACACCAAGTTAGCTATCTAGATTCACACTATAAAAGCCAGTCGGTTGTCTTTGAAACTATTTTTGCAAAGACATTTTTTTGTTTCTTTAGACAGGTTGACTAGAACATCAAAACTGCTCTGAGATGCCAGGGCCAGATTTGTACTTTGGCAGTGTCCAGCACTGCCGCTGTTCACGTGTGACTACTCATCTGGGTGGTAACATGCAATGAGGAGCTCTACAAAGCTTTGGGTGCAAACGGTTTGCATCCACCTGCAAACTAGACAAAGCCAATTACCTAGTTTGTATGTGGCCACGTCACAGAGTGCTGCACCATCCAGATGCAGTGTTTAACCGCAGCCAAACACTGAAATCCAGCCACTGAACACTGAAATCTACCTGCTGGTGTGATTGTAGCCTAAAGCTGGGTACACAAAGTCCAAACATTGGCAGGATCACCAGGAACCGGCCAACATCTGCACCGTGGGAACAGCTGTCCTTCTGACAGCTGCCAGTCTAAGGATTTTGTCGAAGGGACATGCTAGAAAACTAGCATCCCTGGTAAAAGGTCGCTGTGATTGGCCTTTTACCTCGTCATGTGATCAGCTGTGTCCATAGGACACAGCGATCACTGACAGCGCCGGGTGTGCGCCGCTGGGGGCACATTCTGGGAGGACATCATATGACGCCCTCCCAGAACTGGAAATCCGCGCTGTAGCCGTCTTTCGGCTTTAGCGCAGTTACAAAGTGGTTAAAGTACTTTTAAAATGACATTTTCTCACCAATTGAAGGTACAAAGAGTTTTCACACATATGTTCGTACAAATATTCAACTGAAAATCTACTAGTGTATAGCCAGCTTTAGCCTAAGCATGAAAACAAAGTGTAAAGCTGAAGGAGGGAGAAAATCACCCCCCAGATTTTATACACATAATATGCTACTGATAAAGTGGGTATAAAGTCAAAACATTTTTCACCTTAATACATTCCCAGCATTAAGGTAAACAAAAAGTCCCACTTCTTTTTCTGTACACCTCCCCCCCAAACACTTACCTGACACCTCTCACCATTCCAGCGCCGTCCCTGACTTCAGCAGCACTACTCTCTCTTCCTGGATTCACAGGATACACTGAGAGCAGCGGGAACCATAGGTTCCTGCTCTTGTCAGAGGAAGATGTCTATGGACACACACAGCCCGGCTTGAGAGCGTGCCTGCATGGGTACCCCTATAGCACATGGCTTGCGATACGGCCACTCAGAAGATGCAAGTCTGCTCTGTGGAATATCATTGCACAAAGCAGGTAAATATAACATCTTTTTATTTTAATAAAGAAAAAAATGTTGCTTTTAATATCATTTAAAGTGTTACTAAACCCACAACAGTAAAATCAGTCTGTGTGTGCAGTAAAGCATGTTGTTATACTCCCCATGGAACTTAAGGGGTTAATCCTCTGCATTGCGTAAAAAGGCTGTTTGATCTTGACTTCTCTGATCCTCTCCTCTCTAGTGTCCCCCTCTTATCTCCCGATAAGATATATCATGTTTAGTCACTCTGCACATGCTCAGTTTGGTGTGTATTCCTAGCGAGGTTTTTATTCTTGGGAGAGTGCATGTGATCAGCACAGGGCCAATCAGCACTGTCCAGACAGAGGTCAGGGGTTCTGCATACTTCTAGAACAAAATGAAAACTCCTCCAAGCTGTAATCAGTGCTCTGCTGGACACTGATAGAAGTCACAAGGCTGCTCTAACTTCTGATGAGCAAAGATAGTTAGCAGTTTATATTTACTAAAATAATTGCACTTCCATGTTCTGTGTAGTGTGGGAGACCAGATATAGTGAATGCAGGGTCCTGGGTTTAGTACAGGTTGGATAAAACTAGCGATAAAGAAAAAAAAAAGGGATTTATTTTTATTTAAATCGGATTATTTTTATCAAATTTATTTTAATAAAATACTTTTGGAGTAAAAATCTAAAGATTTTTCTATTTAAGATACATTAATAATTGAGTTTATTCAGCACGAAATGGAGCTTAGTTATGTAGCATGAGGCTGTATATTCTGCAATATTTATATTTTTGGTAAACTCATTCAATGAATCCAAGCTCTGCAAGCTGAGATAACATGCACGGCATTGATGCATTCACACAATTTTACAGTAACCATGAGAAAAAACATGAAATAAAAGAATTTGAGTCGTTCTCCAGCTATGTGTGGTGAACCTAAAATCAGTTCTGATATCACGATTTTGCTAACTTGACACCTTATTATTCTAAAAAGGAAACCTTCATTTGGTTTGCAAATATTAAATATTCTAACTACCAGCAAGAATGAGTTGGATTCCTTACATTTAAAGAGCACCTGTCATTTTAGATAAATCATGGCAGTACCTGTTAGCGGGCATCCACTCCCCTGCTGCCGCCACGTCCCTCACCTTGTGGTCACTGCCGAATCACCAGCCATCCCATTAAAGTGAATGGGACTGTCGGTGAGTCAACAGCCGGTCAGAGGAGGAGCCGCTGGGGGACAGGGATGACAGTTGCTCTTTAAAATTATTTAAATTGAGCCTTTCCACTAGTGATTTAAATCAAATCCACCCTGATTTAGTAACACTTCAACCACTTGGCAAACGCGCTGAATGACGGCTACAGCGCGGTTGTAGAGTTCTGGAAGGGCGTCATATAACGTCCTCCCAGAACCCGTCTCTATGGACACAGCTGATCATGTGATGTAGTAAAAGGCCAATCACAGCCGCCTTTTACCACGTGATCAGCTGTGTCCAATGACAGAGCAGATCACCGGGTAAATGCAGTTACCGGTTATCGGCTGCACTTTACTCACACTGTCACAGCGTAAGGAAAGTACTGCCACTAACCAGCAATTGTCAGAAAACAGATCGGCACTGATGATCAGTAGTGAAGAACAAAAACAGAGTGCACAAACCTTGCACATTATCTCAGCAGACAGTAAATTTATTGATTTAGGAGATATACTCACAAGAGTAGTAATAAAACAGGCATAGAAAATCCAAAAGCACATCCTACAATAAGGAGACCCATGCGAATCCCATCCGAAAATGAAATTCTCAGAATGACGCTGACGCGTTTCGAAGGGAAGCTCTGATGAAGAAGGGCCCCACCCTTCGAAACGTGTCATTCTGAGAATTTCCCCTTCAGATGGGATTCGCATGGGTCTCCTTATCGTAGGATGCGCTTTTGGATTTTATATGCCAGTTTTATTACTATTCTTGTGAATATATCTCCTAAATCAATAAATGTACTAACTGTTTACTGAGGTAATGCGCAAGGTTTGTGCGCTCTGTTTTTGTTCTTCACTACAGTTTGTATCAAGCTTCCCCAGCTTTGTGTTGGAGCTGCACAGCCTTTGATCGGTTTGGGACGAACTTCCATACATCCTTATACTTGTTATACTATTGTACATCGGCCCTCCACTGGTCTGGGTCCCTGAGCGAAGAAGGTGTTGTAATTGTGTTCACTGATGATCAGTGCCCAGCAGTGCCACCCACAAGTGCCAATCAGTGCCTAGCAGTGACACCCACCAGTGCTGCCCATCCGTGCTGCCTCATCAATGCCCACCAGTGAAGGAGAAAAATTACCTGTTTGCAAAATGTTATAATAATAATAAAAAAAAAATTCTTTGTTTCGTTCCAATTTTTTGCTATTTTTTTGTTTATATCGCAAAAACTAAAAACACCACCAAAAGAAAGCTCTATTTGTGTGAAAAAAAAGGATAAAAATTTAATATGTATACAGTGTTGCATGACCGCGCAATTGTCAAAGTACGACAGCGCTGAAAGCTGAAAATTGGCCTGGACACGAAGGGGGTATAAGTGCCCGGTAGGCAAGTAGTTAAGTAAAACTAAAAGTGAACACCACCTAACAGGGGGTGGACTGACCATTTGGAAACTCGGGCACTGCCCGAGGGCCCAGGGTCAGTAGGGAGCCCCATGAGATGCCCCTGGTACCTTTTTCATAGGCTTTTTTGAGTTTGGGCAAAGACACAGGGGCCCCACGGTCCCCTATTGCCCGGGGGCCCCATGAGTTGTCAGTCCGCCTCTGCCACCTAAACACTACAGATATATACCTGGATCTGATTACTACATTTAAAAAAAAACAAAGCAGATCTATCATCACCATCTAAAAGCCTACTTTGTCTTTTCTCTCTTCTGTATCTCAGGTGACAAAGAGGAAGTCATAGGATCTCACCTCTTAGATTGTAAGCTCCCAGGATCAGGCCCTCCTAACCGTCTTGTATTGAACTGTACTGTTGCTGTATTGTCTCCCGTTATATTGTAAAGCGCTGAGCAAACTGTTGGCGCTATATAAATCCTGTATAATAGTAATAATCTTACCCTGTATGGGGTCAGCATTATCGTGCCTTTCTTAGTCCCCCTAAAGGCATCTGCAGTGCTTGCCATGTCACCAAATGTAAGCTCCACATGGTCATAGGACATCAAAACACTGAAAATAGAAAATAGTGAAGTGTGATTTGATAAAATAGCACATTTGTATTCAGTTTCCATAAAATACAACTTGATCCTTGCAATCTCTCTGACATTAGAGTCCTGCTTGCAAAGAACCCAATTATTCCTTACCCGTCCTGCTGCCTGTGCTGCGGATCTTTGCCCACCTAAAAGGTAAAGCTGAATTATCTTGTGTCCTGCCTCCCTCTGCACTCTGTGGTTTCATCTGCTGCTCCCTACGTCACTACAGGATATGGTATGGACATAGGGGCTGACAGATTGGACCAGAGAATGCAGCAGGGGTGGTGGGGGACCATGCATCCAACAATCCAGGACGACCTCATTCCCAAAGGCAGCATTTGCATCACAATCCTGACACACATCTCTGTTCATCTTACTACATATGGGACAGTTTGCATCGCTTTGTGGGGTGCTCCTTTTAACAGGCTACTAAAAAGTCAATGGGAACACGCGCCAACTGTGTTGTGTAAAAAATAGGCATTCAGTATGGCCTCCTGCACTCTTGTATACTGCCATCTGAAAAGTGATCCACCACAGATCGATTTTCAGAGCCGGCTGTCTGTGTGAAAGGAGCCAGAAGGGTGTCGGAGCTAAAGATTCTCCTTCCATATCAATGTTTATGCAGAGTTCAGTTACAGGGTTTTAGAAGGCTGGGATTCGCAGGTCTTGCGCTCATGCGTGACGGCGGTGAGTCACACGACCTTTAATCTGAAATCAATTGATATCTAAACAGAGTAGGTATGGACCTTTCACACAGAAGCAAGAGCATGAGTTTACCTTACCTGACATTCAGTTCAATGGCTGTGTTCAGCAGGAAGTTCTGCCAGCTTTAGGGTGAGTTGGTCGGGGCTCAGCTGCGTGTTTTTACTGCCCCAACCGCAATTGTAAAGGAGTCCTTAGGGACAATGCCTGTGCCTGAATGTCTAACCACCTTCTGGTGTCTATGAACTGTCTATAATGGAGGGCAGATATCGCAGTCCACTCGGCATTAGACTCCGCCCCTGTATTCTATAAATTATTCATAATATGTAGCTAGGGTTTCCACCTCATCCCTTTAAACCCGAACATATTAATTACACAGGTTCTGAGGCTGATTTATTGCAGATAACGCACTGAGTTTAACCGCTTCCCCACCACCCTATAGTAGAAGTACTGCTACAGGGCGGCAGGGCTGCGCAAAATGTGTATATATAAGTGATTTGCATTTCCAGGTAGGGGGTGTGCGCCGTCCTACCCGTGCCACCTCTGGTGGCTACAGCTGTCAATCACGGGGTCCCGGCCAGAGATTCCCCACCGGCACCCGGCGATTGCCGAGGAACAGTGAAAGGGGAGAGATCTGTGTGGAAACAACACAGATCTCTCCTGTCAGCACACACATGCTTCTTTGTATTGCTGTGCACATACATATTGCACTACATAAATGTTGAGCTACATACAGTATCTCACAGAAGCAAGTCCACCCCTCACATTTTTGATTCTCTCTTTTCATGTGACAACACTGAAGAAATGACACTTTGCTACAATGTGACATAGTGAGTGTACAGCTTGTATAACAGTGTAAATTTGCTGTCCCCTCAAAATAACACACAGCCATTAATGTCTAAACCGCTGGCAACAAAAGTGAGTACACCCCTAAGTGACAATGTCCAAATTGGGTCCAAAGTGTCAATATTTTGTGTGGCCACCATTATTTTCCAGCACTGCCTTAACCCTCTTGGGTATGGAGTTCACCAGAGCTTCACAGGTTGCCATTGGAGTCCTCTTCTACTCCTCCATGATGACATCACAGAGCTGGTGGATGTTAGAGACCTTGTGCTCCTCCACCTTCCGTTTGACGATGCCTCACAGATGCTCAATAGGGTTTAGGTCTGGAGACATGCTTGGCCAGTCCATTACCTTTACCCTCAGCTTCTTTAGCAAGGCACTGGTCATCTTGGAGGGGAGTTTGGGCTCATTATCATGTTGGAATACTTCCCTGCGGCCCAGTCTCTGAAGGGAGGGGATCATGCTCTGCTTCAGTATGTCACAGTACATGTTGGCATTCATGGTTCCCTCAATGAACTGTAGCTCCCCAATGCCGGCACCTCTCATGCAGCCCCAGACCATGACACTCCCACCACCATGCTTGACTGTAGGCAAGATACACTTGTCTTTGTACTCCTCACCTGGTTGCCATCACACACGCTTGACACCATCTGAACCAAATAAGTTTATCTTCGTCTCATCAGACCACAGGACATGTTTCCAGTAATCCATGTCCTTAGTCTGCTTGTCTTCAGCAAACTGTTTGTGGGCTTTCTTGTGCATCATCTTTAGAAGAGGCTTCCTTCTGGGATGACAGCCATGCAGACCAATTTGATGCAACGTATGGTGTGAGCACTGACCGACTGACCCCCCACCCCTTCAACCTCTGCAGCAATGCTGGCAGCACTCATACATCTATTTCCCAAAGACAACCTCTGGATATGACGCTGAGCACGTGCACTCAGCTTCTTTGGTTGATCATGGCGAGGCCTGTTCTGAGTGGAGCCTGTCCTGTTAAACCGCTGTATGGTCTTGGCCACCGTGCTGCAGCTCAGTTTCAGGGTCTTGGCAAACTTCTTATAGCCTAGGCCATCTTTATGTAGAGCAACAATTCTTTTTTTCAGATCCTCAGAGAGTTCTTTGTCATGAGGTGCCATGCTGAACTTCCAGTGACCAGTATGAGAGTGAGAGTGATAACACCAAATTTAACACACCTGCTCCCCATTCACACCTGAGACCTTGTAAGGAGTCACATGACACCGGGGAGGGAAAATTAATAATTGGGCCCAATTTGGACATTGTCACTTAGGGGTGTACCCACTTTTGTTGCCAGCGGATTAGACATTAATGGCTGTGTGTTGAGTTATTTTGAGGGGACAGAAAATTTACACTGTTATACAAGCTGTACACTCACTACGTCACATTGTAACAAAGTGTCATTTCTTCAGTGTTGTCACATGAAAAGATAGAATAAAATATGTACAAAAATGTGAGAGGTGGACTCACTTCTGGGAGATACTGGATATATTGCACAATATAAATGCTGAGCTACATACATATTGCACTTCATGAACCCTCCTATTCCTCTTGTATTGAAGCTGTATTGTCTCCCGTTATATTGTAAAGTGCTGAGCAAACTGTTGGTGCTATATAAATCCTGTATAATAATATAAATGTTGCACTACATACATCCTACATGGCATTCATCTACATATAAAGCCGCACACACACTGTACTACAGGAAGTGGAGCAACACACACGTGCTGTACTACATGAAGCAGAGCCGTGCATATGCGCTGTACATGAAGCGGAGCCACACACACGCTGTACTACATGAAGCGGAGCCACACACACGCTGTACTACATGAAGCGGAGCCACACACACGCTGTACTACATGAAGCGGAGCCGTGCATATGCGCTGTACATGAAGCGGAGCCACACACACGCTGTACTACATGAAGCGGAGCCATGCATATGCACTGTACTACATGAAGCGGAGCCATGAATATGCGCTGTACTACATGAAGTGGAGCCGCAAACACATGTGCTGTACTACATGACGCGGAGCCGCATACACGCTGTACTACATGAGGCTGAGCCACGCATACGCTGTACTACATGAAGCGGAGCCATGAATATGCGCTGTACTACATGAAACGGAGCCGCACACACATGCTGTACATGAGGCTGAGCCACGCATACGCGCTGTACTACATGAAGCGGAGCCGCACACACATGCTGTATTACATGACGCGGAGCCGCGCACACGCTATACTACATGAAGCGGAGCCATGAATATGCGCTGTACTACATGAAGCAGAGCCGCGCACACGCTGCACTACACTACACTGCACTGCTGCACTAGTGCGCCCACAGCTATAGAACGGTGAACACATTTCCTGATTGGTCCGTCCGCCCGTCAATCTAACCAAGCCCCGCCCCGATGACATAATTTGATGTCAGATGTAGGGGTAGTGAATCGGAGCGGTCCGGGTGTCGGGATATATGAAGGGTAGCTCGGGGCCCACACAGGACATCTCCTCACCTCTCACAATTATTAACTACGACACCCCCGCCGTCCGTGTGGTTCCTGTTCAGCGCCATGTTGCGGATTCTGAGGGACACGCCCCCTCCTTCCACACAGAGAAGCTGCGAGCCCAGTCACTGATACTGTCTCACAGCAACCAGAGAGACACGCCCCTCTGTCATATCTACTGTGTGCTGATTGGCCGCTGGCTGCAGCAGGCTGCGCACAGCTAGAGGTGCAGTGTTCCCTGTGCCCGGCATCCTATCAATGATTGGCAGAGGCTCCGTGTGTCCTGGTACCGGCGATCACGAGAAGTGCCGCTGAGGTCAATGCCACCGGCATAGGAGATCTCCCATCACTTCTCAGTGATGAGACGCTTCTGTGTGTGCGGCGGGTTCCAGGTTGTCACTGGTCGGGGGTTCCCCTCTGAAACAGCTTATCCATGAACTACTACCGAGGCAATGTTCTATTTGTTCCCACACATTAAAGTGTTACTAAACCCACAACAGTGAAACCAGTCTGTATATGCAGTAAAGCATGCTTGTTATACTCACTGTGAAACCTAAGGGGTTAATCCTCTGCATTGTGTAAAAAGGATGCTTGATCCTGTCTTCTCTGATCCTCCCCTTCTTCAAGCGTCCCCCTTTTGTCTCCTGATGAGACATATGGAGACACTGCACATGCTCAGTATAGTGTGTATTGCTAGAGAGGTTTTTTTTCTTTTCTTGGGAGAGTGCATGTGATCAGCACAGGGCCATTCAGCGCTGTCCAGACAGAGGTCAGGGGTCCTGCATCCTCCTAGAGCAGAAAGAAAAACTCCAAGCTTTAACCAGTACTCTGCTAAAGTCACAAGACTGCTCTAACTGCAGATGAGAAAAGGTATTTAGCAGTTTATATTTAGTAAAATAATTGCATTTCCATGTTCTGTGCACTGTGGGAGACCAGATATAGTGAACGCAGGGTCTGGGGTTTAGTAACACTTTAAAATCTCGATTTTCTGTGCTGGAAATCACCTTTAGGCTGGGTTCACATATGTGCGGTGTGATATATTGCATGTGATTCGCACAGAAACCGCACCGCATTTTGTATGGCTCCAATCGCACCGCACCCGCACCAAAAAGATGCAGGACCCTTTTTTTGGTCCGCACTAGAATTGGATTGCATGGGTATTCACACCTATGCAATCCGATTCTGCACATCGCACCACGTTTTGCGGACCGATTTCGGGGTGTTGTTAACATACACACCCGCAGTGGTTTGAACGGGGTGCGATTCTGATGCGGTGCGGAATTCCCACAGAAAACACTGCAAATTCAGCACCGCATCAGTGTGAACCCAGCCTAAACCCCCAAGCATTATAGATTTTCTGAAGGCAGAGACCACGGCGAATAAAACGGTGGCCGTCACTTTTTATTTTTTAATAAATATTTTATATTATTCCTGCAACTTTTTATCAACTGCATATTTTCAGAAAAAAGAATACACTAGAACGAATTACAGTAAAAACAAGCACATAATATCCGTTTAAAAAAAAGAAAAAAAAATTATATATATATAATAGATGGGTCAAATAAAGAGGTCCCGTGTCAGGCCTTTAAAGTGGTAGTAGAGTCTTTTTGTTATGTTTTACGGAGGGGTAAGCCTTTACCTATGGTGCATGCGCTCTCAATGGACGGAGTGCCATGGCACAGGTGTCAAACTGGTGGCCCTCCAGCTGTTGCCAAACTACAAGTTCCATGAGGCATTGCAAGACTCCCAAAGGCAGAGGCATGATGGGATTTGTAGTTTTGCAGCAGCTGCAGGGTCGCCAGTTTGACACCCCTGATTTAGAGTGATGTGCTGCTGCTGAAACTCACAGGAGTGACATCACCCCTGGTCAGCCAGTAAAAGGGCCACAGCCTGCAAACTCAGAAGAAACACCTGGTGATGATGGAAGCTTCAGCCATGACAGCACTCCACCATAGGGCTTCATTTTCAGCTAAGTCTTTCATACTATGCTAGTATGTAATACATACTAGCACGTTATGCTCTCAACTCAGAAGATTTTTTTAGATGTATTTTTTTAAGTTTTCTACCACTTTAAAATTGCGCACACCTGTGAAATTGTAAAAAAAAAAAAAAAAGTACCCAAAATTCTCATTAGGCAGCTCTTTAAAAGCCTTTACAGATCATCAGTTTAGAATTAAAGTGTTACTAAACCCACAACAGTAAAATCAGTCTGTGTAAGCTCTAATGGGCAGGACCCTCTGTTTCCTCTTGTACCAAGTTGTATTGTAACTGTATTGTCTCTCCTCATTTTGTAAAGCTCTGCACAAACTGTTGGCGCTATATACAGGTGAAACTCAAAAAATTAAAATATCGTGCAAAATTTCATTTTTTTATTTCAGTAATGCAACTTAAAAGGTGAAACTAATATATGAGATGGACTCATTACATGCAAAGCAAGATAGTTCACATTGTATTGGTATTGTTCTGTCACATGTTCTGTCCCCCTTTGTAATGTACAGCGCTGAGCGAACTATTGGCGCTTTATAAATACTGTATAATAATAATAATAATAGTTGTGATGATTATGGCTTACAGCTCATGAAAACCCCAAATCCACAATCTCAGAAAATTAGAATATTACATGCAATCAATAAAACAAGGATTGTACATAGAACAATATCGGACCTCTGAAAAGTATAAGCATGCATATGTACTCAGTACTTGGTTTGGGCCCCTTTTGCAGCAATTACTGCCTCAATGCGGTGTGGCATGGAAGCTATCAGCCTGTGGCACTGCTGAGGTGTTATGGAAGACCAGGATGCTTCAATAGCGGCCATCAGCTCTTCTGCATTGTTCGGTCTCATGTCTCTCATCTTTCTCTTGGCAATGCCCCATTGATTCTCTATGGGGCTCAGGTCAGGCGAGTTTGCTGGCCAATCAAGCACAGTAATTCCACGGTCATTGAACCAGGTTTTGGTGCTTTTGGCAGTGTGGGCAGGTGCCAAGTCCTGCTGGAAAATGAAGTCAGCATCCCCATAAAGCTTGTCTGCGGAAAGAAGCATGAAGTGCTCCAAAATCTCCTGGTAGACGGCTGCGTTGACCCTGGACTTAATGAAGCACAGTGGACCAACACCAGCAGATGACATGGCTCCCCAAATCTGCACAGACTGGAATCTTCACACTGGACTTCAAGCATCTTGCAGTGTGTGCCTCTCCATTCTTCCTCCATACTCTGGGTCCTTGGTTTCCAAATGAGATGCAAAAGTTGCTCTCATCAGAAAAGAGGACTTTGGACCACTGAGCAACAAACCAGGTCTGCTTTTCTTTAGCCCAGGTAAGACGCTTCTGATGTTGTTTGTTGTTCAGGAGCGGCTTGACAAGAGGAATACGACAGTTGAAGTCCATGTCCAGGATCTGTCTGTGTGTGGTGGCTCTTGATGCACTGACTCCAGCCTCAGTCCACTCCTTGTGAAAGTCCCCAACACTTTTGAACGGCCTTTTCCTGACAATCCTCTCCAGGCTGCGGTCATCCCTGCTGCTTGTGCACCTTTTTCTTCCACACTTTTCCCTTCCACATAACTTTATATTAATGTGCTTTGATACAGCACTTTGGGAACATCCAACTTCTTTGGCAATTACCTTTTGAGGCTTTCCCTCCTTATGGAGGGTGTCAATGATGGTTTTCTGCACATCTGTCAGGTCAGCAGTCTTTCCCATGATTGTGATTCCTACTAAACCAGACTGAGAGACCATTTAAAGACTCAGGAACCCTTTGCAGGTGTTATGGCTTAATTAGCTGATTAGAGTGGGACACTTTGAGCCTAGAATATTGCACCTTTTCACAATATTCTAACTTTCTGAGATTGTGGATTTGGGGTTTTCATGAGCTGTAAGCCATAATCATCACAATTATGACAAACCACGGCTTGAACTATCTTGCTTTGCATGTAATGAGTCTATCTCATATATTAGTTTCACCTTTTAAGTTGCATTTCTGAAATAAATTAACTTTTGCACGATATTCTAATTTTTCTAGTTTCACCTGTAAATCCTGTACAATAATAATATGCCGTAAAGCATGCTTGTTATACTCCCTGTGGAACCTAAGGGGTTAATCCTCTGTATTGTGTAAAAAGGCAGTTTGATCCTCACTGCTCTGTTCCTCCCCTTGTTCGAGCGTCCGCCTCTTATCTCCCGATAAGACATATTGTGTGGAGACACTCTGCACATGCTCAGTGTGATGTGTATTGCTAGAGAGGTTGTTTTTTATCTTGGGAGAGTGCGTATGATCAGCACAGGGCCAATCCGCAGTCTTCAGACAGAGGTCAGGGGTCCTGCATCCTAAAGTAGAATGAAAACTCCTTCTATAAGCTTTAACCAGTGCTTTGCTGAAGTCACAAGACTGCTCTATCTGCTGATGAGAGAAGGTATTTAGCAGTTTATATTTACAAAAATAATTGCATTTCCATGTTCTGTGTACGGTGGGAGAAAAGATAGTGAATGCAGGGTCCGGGGTTTAGCAACACTTTAACTATGGTTCAGGGGCGGACTGACAACTCATGGGGCTCCCGGGCAATAGGGGATCATGGGGCCCCTGTGTCCTAGCCCAAACTCAAAAAAGCCTATGAAAAAGGTACCAGGGGCATCTCATGGGCCCCCTACTGACCCCGGGCCCTCAGGCAGTGCCCGAGTTTCCAAATGGTCAGTCCGTGCCTACTGTGGTTATAGGATTATAACTTTTTTTTTTTTTTAATGGTTGAACCGGATGGACTTTTGTCTTTTTCAGCCAGACTAACTATGAATGATGGTTATACAATTATAGCTCCCACTCTGATGTTTGTGGTGATGCCTCATGTGTGATACAGTTTTTGTCCAAATACATATGCATGTCTTATGCTGCCCATTTACACTGAGGAGTGTGCTCTGGTGAGGGGGTGCTTTTAACGTTTTTTTATTTGTTTTATTACAATTTTTTTTTTGTACACATTTTTTTCAATATTACTTTATTACCAACACAAGCAGACCAGCAAGTCCCCTATGTGATAGCATTGGGTAGGTGACAGGTCCTCTTTATGAAGACATCAGGGATCTATTAGACCAGGGTTTCTCAATCAGGGTTTCACAGAACCCTAGGGTCCTGCAGAGGTTGCTAAGGGTTCCCTGAGCAATGAGCAATTTCTTCATTAGGATTAAGTTCCCACTGACACCAATATTATTATTAGGGATACACCGAAATTCCAGTGGCCAAAAAGTTTCGGCCGAAAACACACCTTTCGGCAAAAATGAAAAAAAGCACCGATACAGGTGCTGAAAAAACCCCACCCCTCAAAGCCGCTGTCCAACGCCATCGCCCGCTTGCCGGCTGCTGCTCGGTAGTTCCGTTTTATCCGAGAATCCATCGATCCCATTGCTGGGCATGGAGATGAGTGAAGGAAAGATGGCCGCCACACTTCCCTATGCTCTTGGAGGACCAGAGCGATGTCACTTCCAGTTCCAGCCATTTTTTTTTTTCTTCAAAGCGCTAGATCAATGCTTTTTGTTGTTCCAATGCTTTACATTGCAGAGGAGAGACGTGGGATCTTATTGGCCCCATATCTCTCTATAAAGAGGCCCTGTCACTGATTATTTCTATCACAAGGGATGCATGCATTTCTTGTGATAAGAATAAAAGTGATTACAGTGCAAAAAAAACAAAAAATATTAAATACATTTTATAAAAAAAGTTTAAAGTGCCCCCGTCCCCCCTGTGTTCGCACATAGTAGTGAACGCATACTTATTACTTATTTACACATATGTAAATGGAGTTCAAACCACACATGTGAGGCATCGCCACGAACGTCAGAGCAAGAGCAATAATTCTTGCACTAGATTTCCTCCTCTGTAACTTTACACTGCTAAGCTTTAGATTTTTTTAAAACATCACCCATGGAGATTTTTAAGTACCGAATGTACCGCGTTTCATGCCATTCCACGAGCATGTGCAATTTTAAAGCGTGACATGTTGGGTATCTATTTACTCGCCGTAACATCCTCTTACATATTTTACAAAACAATTGGGGTGTATATATTTTTTTTTTAATGAAAGTGTATTTTTTTTCAAAAAATATATATTAATTTTTAAAAACTGCGCATTTCAGTTTTCAGCCAAATGCATTTGGAATTTTCGGTTTCGGCACCAGAATTTTAATTTTGGTGCACCACTAATTATTATTATACAGGATTTATATAGCACCAACAGTTTGCTCAGCGCTTTCCAATGTAAAGGGTGACAATACAGCAACAATACAGTTCAATACAAGAGGGTTAGGAGGGCCCTGCTCCTTGGAGCTTACAATCTATCTTTCTAGCTATCTATAAGGGAGTAATTCTTCCCAATGAGCACAAGTATAGGGAAAATTCTTCCCACTGACCATCACACTAATATATCATGAGATGTAGATATGGTAACTTTTACACGGGTTCCCTGAGACCGTAAAGTGTTTTCAATGGTTCCTTGAAATAACTTTAGGGTTGAGAAAGGCTGTATTATGCAGGCCATAGACGGGTCGTTTATCGGCCAAATTTCCGTCCGCCCGGAAAATCTGCTGATAATCACGCCGTTAGTGGGGCCAGCCCGTCGGCCGTTTTTCACGGATCTCCTCATTTATTTTTATTGGTCATGCTGGAAAATCTGCGAAAAACGGCATGGGTGGCAGCATCGGCAACAGGGCCGACCGATTTTTCGTTTATCGGCCGAAAATTCTGTCGATAAACATGGCCTGCCTTAGACCCTCAATGCCTCTCCTGCCCTCCACTACAACTAATCAAGCACAGATTGTCCATGATTAACCACTTCCCTGACTACAGTAGCTGAGGAATAACAGCTCTGAAGTGTAATGGCTATTTTGGGCCTACAATAACTTTTACCTTCATGAACATTATTGTGAACTTTTTATAGGGGTCTAAGTATAAGCCAGCCTTGGAATTCTCTGGCTGCCATGTTAAATAGCACTACAGGGGAATGTGACAAATAACTCAGTGGGGGGATGCCACTTCCAAGGACTAGGATTGTCCCTAGTATGTGTATGTATGAATGTAAGTTAGGGACCTTAGACTGTACACCCCTTGAGGGTTAGGGACTATATATATATGTAAAGCGCTGCGTAAATTGACGACGCTATATAAGTACCTGTAATAAATAAAACCTGTAATAAATCACTAAGACTGATGAGTTGCTGATGTGGAGATTTACAATTTGCTGCTAGAGATCCTGAGCTCTTTAGGAAATGATCATACAGCCATCTAGTAGCATTATGGCTGCTTGACTGGAATTGTTCTCATGTGCACCAACGGTACACCTGGTCCCCAACGCTAGCCAGCTGAAGAGTTAGAACTAAAGACTGTCCCTTTTCAGCTGCTACACACTAAGACTTTCACCAATTGTTTATGCTAAGAGGTACCTCTCAGGGGACATTGCATCATATTGTAGCCATTTTTCTAGAGTGCACTATAGACTAGTCACAGTATTTTTAGTCACATTGCAGTTATTGCTTGTTTTTGTTTATGTTCAAACCACCATTTACTGTAACCCATACCAATAGATTAAGTTCAATTACCACTAAATGGTCTTCTATTTCCTGATGCTAAATCACAGCTGAGGTAACCACTTGCCGACCCTCCACAGTACATACACATGTAGGCACAATCATTTACATGTACGTCATTGTGTCTGATCTGGGTAAGGGGGGGTGCACAGTCCTCCCCTCCCCCATGACCACTATGTTCACCGGACACAGCGGTTTGCGGCTCACAGTAACAAGCCCTTTATGAGCAGCCCAGAGATCAGGTGATTGCTATGAGATCACAATGTCAACAAAGCTGTTATGGCTCAATTTCAATTATAACAGCTCTACTTCCGATACTAGTAAGCTGCGATCAGGGGCGGACTGACCATTTGAGTACTTGGCACTGCCCGAGGGCCCAGGGTGAGTAGGCGGCCCCATGAGATGCCCCTGGTACCTTTCATTGTCTTTTTCATAGACTTTTTTGGGTGTGGGCGAGGACACAGGGGCCCCATGATCCCCTATTGCCCAGGGGCCACATGAGTTGTCAGTCCGCCCCTGGCTGTGATTGTCCCACAGCTATAACTTGATACCTGGTCCAATCACAGTACCCTGTACCATCTGATTATCTATAGCCAATCAGAGATCACTAGTAATCACAGCTGTCATGAATGAAACTCATTCATGACAGTTCAGAGCATTGCTGCTACATTAATTTTTTATTTTTTTACACTTTGCTGATACAATGTGTAAAAAAAAAAATCACTGATCACCCCCACCTTCCCCAGAGTAGTACAGTGTTACCATTGTGACACTGAACTACTCTGATGAAAGTAAAAAAAAAATATTTAAAAATGTAAAAAAAAAATTAAATGAAAAACTATTTTAACCACTTCCTGTACGGACACTTTTACCCCCTTCCTGTCCATGGCAATTTTCAGCTTTCAGCGCTATCACACTTTCAATGACAATTGCGCGGTCATGCAACACTGTATCCATATGAATTTTTTACCATTTTTTTAGACAGATAAAGCTTTATTTTGGTGGTATTTATTCACTGCTGGGATTTTTATTTTTTTTGCTATGTAAATGAAAAAGTCCAAAAATTTTGAAAAAAAGTTTTTCTTATAGAATTTTGCAAATAAATAATATTTCATCATAAATCTTGGCCAAAATTTATTCCGTTATCTTTTTAGTAAAAAAAAAATAAGTCAAATTAGTTTATAACCAAAAATTATAATTTTTAAACTTTTTTTTGCATTTTTTTTTTATATTATTATTTTGTTTTTTTTGTTTTTTTTTACATACTGTCACCCTAGCAGTACAGTGTCACCATGGTGACACTGCACTACTTGTGGGGGGTGATGAAGATTTTTTTTTTTTTACACTGGTTGCTTTTACACCCATATAGGATGTAAAAGCAATAATTTCTCTTTCTCTCTGTCTGTATTCTTGCAGCCATTAAGAACTACTGAGTGAGCTGTTATTGGTCACAGCTTGTCACATGCCACAAGGCTGTTGTGAATAGCCTTGTACCATGTGACCTCTGTGATCATTCACAGATTTCACACGTAGTAAGCAATGATGTCACAAGTGACATCTTGCTTACTACTTTGCATGTAATCACTGATTGGCCAATCAGTGATCACATGATTGGGAGCTCGTACAGAGGTCCCGTCCAACGATCGGTGTTTTAATGTGTTCGGAGGACACAGCAGGCAACGGATCGTGGTGCTGCGCGCTCCCAGGGAGTGTGCACAAGCAAGGTATGGGGAGGCTGTTTATAAACGGCCACCCGACTCTGCAGTGCCACCGTCCAGCCGTTTATATACAACAGCCGGACGGGAGGTGGTTAAAATGTGTTTGTAGTTTTTTTTTTACCATGCTGTCACCAGTGATGATACTGTACTGAGCTGCTGACAGTATGTAAAAAAAAAAGTGACAAAAAACTAATTTTATTTAATTTCTTTATTTTCCAAAAAATTGTGATAAAAATTACAACTTCAAAAAACTCATCATACCTCTCACTAAATACCTCAGACTGTCTACTTTTCAAAAAGAGGTCATTTGGGGGGTATTTGTACTGTCCTGGCATTTTAAGGGCCTTAAGAAATGAGAAAGGCTGTCGGTACATCAGACTTGATCAATTTTCAATATACTGTACATATACCAATTAATGTACACTTATTAGAAATTTTGTTTTTTTTTAAACCAAATACATGGAACAGTACATTTTGTTCTAAATTTCTGAAGAAATTAGATTTTTTTAAAAAAAATTTATTGGATGTTTTAAAACAGAAAATAGAAAATCGTGTTTTTTTTCCAAAAATGGTAGGTCTTTTTTAGTTTATATAATAAAAAAATAAAA
This sequence comes from Staurois parvus, assembly GCF_062004578.1. Taxonomy (NCBI): domain Eukaryota; kingdom Metazoa; phylum Chordata; class Amphibia; order Anura; family Ranidae; genus Staurois; species Staurois parvus. The sequence continues at coordinate 910,012 of NW_028318089.1, read as the reverse complement.
AGCCCAGTGGTGATCAAATACCACCAAAAGAAAGTTCTATTTGTGTGAAAAAAAAGGATATTAAATTTCATTTGTGTACAATGTTGCATGACCCCGCAAATGCCAGTTAAAGTAGCGCAGTGCGGTATAGCAAAAAAAATGGCCTGGTCATGAAGGAGGCATAATTTTCTGTTGCTTAACCAGTTAAAGGTACATATACTCATGTTCTTGTAAGTGCTTGCAGTAACTTTCATTCAGCCAGGTGTCTCAGAGGGGCTGAGGGTGTTCTTGGAGTTGAGGCTCAGAACAGAGAACTCAAATTACCAAGAAGCTCCTGTGATGGTACCTCTACACCAGTTTACATACATGTGTAGCACTTCCCCCGCAGGAGCCGCTAATACTGTTGTGTCCTCTGTCCTCACCTCGCTCTGTAGCAGACCTCAACCCATATGACACCTCAGGTTATACCATCTTTGGCAGCTTGGACTGTGCAGTACCTTAAGATCACCCTGTGATCAAACTCGAGACTATACAGTCAGTAACAGCATATATTATCCCTTGTGAAATAGGTGTGCAGAGCATATCAGTACAGTATGTAGTAACATGAATATTTCACTGATGATGTGCAACAGTAATAAGTGAATGTTTACAGTCGAAGCATAAACTGTCGCTTCCCCACAAGTGTATGACAACAGATGGTTAATGTAGCAAGAGTGTACAGCTAAGATGTCTGGGTGTTCCAGTTATGAATGGGCAAAGCCTAGGCTCTCCCTCTCTCTCTCTCTGCACATTGGAACAGTGTGAAATGCTAAAAACTGAAATAATGAGCTATATACAGTCCTCAGCATAAATGCTTTGCCGGCTGCGTTGGGGCCCTTGTGTCGTTGGTGCGATTGATGAAAGCTGGCCACCGCTTCACACAGTGTGGTGGTAGTGGGCTATGCACTGTGGATCAAGATACAGGGCAATGGACTGAACAGAGGAAAATGTCCTTAGGGACACTGCAGACTAGCCAGGCAGGAGGAAGGATAACTGAGTGGAATATGACTTGTGTAGGGAGATAACTCTAAGTTAGGTCAATGACCCGCTCTCCAGCTCCTTGACTGGCAGTGCTGGAAGGGCCCCTCTGAGGTCTGGGGTGCGCTGATCTCCCCATAGCAGATTGGTGGCTGGCGGAATAGGTTGGTGCAATGCACGGGGTTCACCGAGTCTATGATGACTGCAGCAGTCAGGGTGCGGTGTGCCAGCTCCTCCTCCCTCTCGCTCTCTCTGACAGGCAGGAGCGATCCTCTTCCCCGCAGGCGCACCAGGATAAGGTAGGGTCAGATCAGCTGTGACTGAGTGGCAGCTGGGAATGTGGCTGTGTTTCTGTCCCTTTGGCAGGCAGGAGCAATATTCTCCCCCTAGATTGTAGCTTGTAGCTCCAGCCTTGGTCAGTATAGACTGCTAAAAAATCCAGTCACAACTATAGTCAGAACATACAGCTCCCAGCATTCTCTCTGCTCCCAGGCAGTTCAGGGAGGTCAATGTGCTCATCACCTCCATCTAATGGCAAAAAAGGGAACTGCTTGATTTAACTCTCATATTACAGTCATTAAAGTGGTTGTAGAGGCTGAAGGTTTTTTACCTTCATGCATTCTATGCATGAAGGTAGAAAAACTTCTGTGTGCAGCAGCCTCCCAGCCCACCCCCCAATACTTACCTGAGTCCCATCACGATCCAGCTATGTGAATGACAGCCTCGGCTGCCCCAGGTCTTTGCCTCCTCATTGGCTGAGACAGCAAGCAGGAGCCATTGGCTCCCACTGCTGTCAATCACAGCCAGTCAGCCAATGAGGAGAGAGGTGGCATGGCCACATGAACACACGGAGCAGCGGGTGCCCTTATAGCAAACTTCTTGCTATGGGGGCACCCGACAGAAAGGAGGAGCCAGGAGAGCCTGCAGGGGACCCGAGAAGAGGAGCATCCAGGCTGCTCTGTGCAGAACCACTACACACAGCAGGTAAGTATAGACACGTTTGAAATTTTACAGCAAAAAAAAATAAACCTTTAGAATCACTTTAAGGCTCCATGCACACTGCCTTAAAAACACTTGTCAGCTCCTGAGGGTTAGGGACTGATGTGAATGTACAATATATATGTAAAGCGCCTCTAGAAGCAGATAATGTTGTCCTATGTGTCAATGCACACTTTGTGGTCTGGATCTGTTTTTTAGGCTAAGCATTTAGGAGTAGAAAAGAGTCCCTATGGTTTGCATTTTTGAGAGCGATTTTCTGGCTGAAAAAAAAAACGCAGAATGGTGAACATAGGGGGAGCCCACACCTTTTTTAAACATTTTGGCGTGGTGTTCCCCTCGAAATCGATACCAGACCTAAGGGTCTAAATATAGATTTGGGGTGACCCCACACTGTGTTTGTTTTTTATACTTTTGGCATGGGGTTCCTCTAAAATCCATACCAGACCCAGAGGGCCTGGTATGGATTGGGAGGAGGGCACCACAAAGTTTTTTTTTAATGCTGGCATTCTTTTCTTTGCATTCCTCGCTGATAGCTGATGAGTTATTGGCTGTTATAGGCATGGGCAGCTGCCTGATCCTTGAGACCCCTTTCACGCGAGGTGGACTAGTCAGCGGATCTGCTTGCTCAGCGGGGGAGCTCTCCGTTGATCCCCGCTGAGCAAGTGGATGACAGATCTATGTCTGCTCTGTTTCTGCAGAGCGGACATAGACACAGCCCGCTGTCCTCTATGGGCAGTCAGATGGAAACGGACCGCCTGTCTATTTCCATCCGACTGCCATCCCATCTGATCTGATGGAAGGAAGGGGAATGGATCCACATCCGTCTCTTTTTGGTGGATCGGATCGGACACATATCCTTTTACAACCGCCACTCAATAGAGGAGAATAGAGGTTCCGATCTAGTCCGCCTGAAAAACGGGCAGGTGGACCTGATCAGAACGTCCGTGTGAAAGGGACCTAACAACATACTGTTCACTGCTAAACACTGTCAAAAAAGCAGCACAAAAACTGAAAATGCAAGCAAAAAAACGCTAATATTAACATTTTTTATCCAATGTTTTTCTGGAGTTTTTTCAAGCTCCTACAGTGCATGGAGCCTCAGTATCCTGCAAATTTTAAGAACAGAAAACCTTGTTAGTCTAGGTTCACAACTATGTGTGTTCTGTAGAAACCTGGGACAAGTTCATATCTCCGCGTTTTCACCCGGTGCGTTTTTTGGAAAGGGTCAGGGACTTTTTTAAATGCAAAACATTGCGTTTTTGGTTCTATAGACTTCAATGGAGACCATGCATAGAAGCATGTAGTGCGTTTTTTATGCATTTTTGATGGATTTTGCATTTTAGTCTGGCCAACAAATTAAAAAATGCAAAATGCATCAAAACACATAAACAATACATGTGCAAAAACTCAAAACGCACCCCAAAACGCACTGCAGAAACGGATCAAATGCAATCTGCATAGGTGTGAACCTAGCCTTACACGTTAGGGTTGCTACCTCATCCCATTAAACCCGAACTCATATTAATTACACAGATTCTGAGGCTAATTTAATCCAGATAAGGCCAGCCATACATGGGTCAAAATTCAACTGATTTTTCGTCTGAAAATTGGACCTAAGAATAATCGGCCGATTTTCGCTCTTGTTAGTGGGTCAATGGTACTGGCCGATTTTCGTGGTTCCTCACCTTTTTGGTGATCGGGCATGTTGGAAAATTCGTGTATAACAAGCATGCTTTACTGCATAGACAGACTGATTTTACTGTTGTGGGTTTAGCCATCTTGCAGCTCCTCAGAATGGATCCAGAAGGATCCAGCTGACACAGAAGATAAAACAAAACTGTGCACAGAGATGTGTCAATAAAATTTAGCTTTAGATCTGATGCACACAGGGCTTTAAAAATGCTGCTTTTGGGGGCGTGGCCAGGATGTGAGCCGAGGTGGACGTGCAGCTGAGGAGCTCCAGCCATCCTGTAATTAATCTGTTGCCATCCAGACTCTATTGGGACGGTGAGACCCTCTGATTGCCCTGAACTCTACCCCCCCCCCCGCCCTTACTTCCGATGCCATCCAGGAGTCGTTCTGCCAAGCAGGGACTCCCTAGCTCCGACCACACAACCAGACGCCATCTTGGTCGAGCGGCTGCAGGCCTTGCTGGTGGAGATGGACACGGACCCGGGTGAACCCTCTGTCCCATGCACCCCGATACGGGTGACATCATTGCTTACTACTTGTAAAATGTGTGAATGATCACAGAGATCACATGGTACAAGGCTATTCACAACAGTCTTGTACCATGTGACAAGCTGTGACCAATCACAGCTCGCATAGTATTTCTCAATGCCTGCAGGAATGCAGCCAGAGAGAAGGAGAAATGATTGCTTTTACAGCCTTTATGGGTGTAAAAGCAATCAGTGTAAAAAAAGAAAAAAAAAATCTTCATCACCCCCCACAAGTAGTACATTGTCACTATGTCACTGTACTGCTAGGGTGGCAGTATGTTAAAAAAAAAAAATAATAATATAAAAAAATTAAATAAAAATGTAAAAAAAAAAAATTTAAATTATAATTTTTGGTTATAAACTAATTTGGGTTATTTATTTTTTTTTACTAAAAAGATAAATGAATACATGTTGGCCAAGATTTATGAAGAAAGATTTATTTGCAAAATTTTATAAGAAAAGCACTTTTTTCAAAATTTTTGGACTTTCATTTATATAGAAAAAAAATCCCAGTGGTGAATAAATACAACCAAAATAAAGTTTTATCTGTCTCAAAAAAATGCTAAAAAATTCATATGGGTACAGTGTTGCATGACCGCACAATTGTCATTCAAAGTGTGATAGCACTGAAAGCTGAAAATTGGCCTGGACTGGAAGGGGGTGAAAGTGTTCAGACTTGAAGTGGTTAAGGACAAACAAGACTTTTTTTTTCTAATTATTATTTTTTTTTTTTGCAATCCTTAGATAATTAAACTTAACAAAAGTAAACAAAATACACTTGTTCTTTAACCGTTTTCAGACCGCCCTCCTGCAATATACTGCGGACGAGCGGTAGCTGCAGGCAAAGCGATGCACCCATACGTCGCTTTGCTCTTCCGGTTTTAGAGCCCCCACTGTCATTTGTTGTAGGAGGTGTATGTCAGCAGGTCTCAGCCAGTGATTTTGGCCGGGACTCTGCCGATCACCTACAGCAAATGGAGATGCAGAGCTGTACCTGTATTTGTAAATACAGGCACAGGATCTAGCTTTTGTTCCAGAGAGAGAAGAAAGACATCACACGTAAGTAAAAGCAGCACACCGCACCCACACACATTAGATAGAGACATTTTAACCCCTTGATTGCCACATTTAATCCTTTGATTGCCCCCTGCCATCCTGCCAGTGCCATTACTACAGTGCCAGTGTAAAGTATTTTTCACTGATCACTGTATTAGTGCCACTAGTGACATCAGATAGTGTCAGGGTCAGTGAGCGTCCCTCCCTGCCAGGGTCAGCTAGCGTTAGATTGCCCGCACATTATCGCACTCACGCTATAGGTCTCTGATCACTGTCATTACTAGTATAGTGTTTGTACAGATCAATATATTGATCACGAACAAAACTATACCAGTGCCCCCTTAGTATTAGTGTCCCCAAAAACACAGTGTTAGCAGGATCCTCCCCGTTCGCTGCCAGCACTAGCATTTAGCCCCAACGCTCCCCCCCACCCCTAACAAGAAGTGCAGTGTCAGTATAATTTTTGATCACTGTCATCTGTAATACATTGTACACAAAACAGCAGTGTTCACAGAATCAGGCTTGATCTCTGTTAGCACTTGCTGGTAAATAATTTTTGTAGCGGTTCAAGCAGTCCCTGACAGCCAGGTGCTCTTTTTCCCGTGAGTTGCACTAGGTACCTGTAAATTTAGAGTCCAAAATGTCCAACGAAAGGTACACTAGTGAAGAGGCCTACAGGATTCTGACCATGTCAGGTGAAAGCAAAGGGGAAGAGTCCCTGACACAATCAGCCTCAGAATACCAACCTGTAGACAGCAGCGACACCCTGACAGGTAGCTCAGATGATGGAGTGGAGGTTCCTGTTAAGATCAGGCATAGCCGACCCCATGAAGCTGAAGTGCTAGGATCGCATGACTTGTCTCATATGCAGCAGAGTGCCAGTACTAGTGCTGCACTACCTTTCGGTGAACTGGCAAGCACCAACGGCCTAGTACATCCTGGTCTTTTTTATACCAGCACTGCAGTATCACTTGGTGAAGTGGCAAGTCCCATAAGTGCAGTACAAGCTGGTTCGGTGGCGAGCACAAGTATTGTCCCACAGCCACCAAGAATTTGCACACATGCCTATAGAGCCCCAGGTATCCTTACGGATGTGCTTGCAAATCCTTATTGGCAGCCCACAGATTCTGCAGCACATGTACTTCCCCCATTCACTGCCCAACCCGGAATTCAGGTGGAAACAGCAAATTTAACTACTCTCCTTGATTTTATGGAGCTGTTTTTCACAGAAGATTTGTACAATTTGATTGTGGGCCAAAGCAATTTATATGCTGAACAATATATCGCCGCCAACCTAAACATCTAACATCAACACATATGAATCATAGGTGAGCATCCACCAATCCCAAGAGTATTATGGAAAAGTAAAATATCTTCTCCCAAAATTCTTTCACAATTTCTTCCCACATATCATCAGCTGGATGAGGCATCAGGACTTCATGCAACTCCTCCCATAGTGCCAAACAGGTTTCCTGGGTCACTTTGCCCACTGTGCTCATACCCATAGGAAAAGAATGGTGTCGGGACACAAAGGTTTGTTGTGTTGCCAAAAATCTAGAATACAAAATATTATCAGCAAAAAATTTAACAAAAACAAATATAAAATTCCATTTTAGAAGACAAAAAACTGGCAAAATCATATAATACAAATATTAATAAATATAGAAAAAATAATAATACATAAAAATGTAAAAAATATTTTAAAAAATTAAAAAATGTATGTATATATATATATATATATATATATATATATATATATACACACACACACACATACATATACATACATATACACACATACATACACTAGTTAGCATAATAATTATTGTCACTAGGACATTCCTCAGGGGACACATTCATGCTCATCTGGGTGTCCATGTGAGTTAATCAGGGTCTGCGTTTCTCCAGAAGCTCATTAAATTGAAGACTTTTTTGGAATAATTCCGCAGCTCCACAGTCATGTTGGCAAAATATTCTGTAGATGAACACTGGGATATCAAGGGATGAGTCCAGTAGCAAGGATGACTACTCTTTCCATTCAGTTCTCTCCATCTCTCCTCCCTTTGCAACAGAATAAACAGATTTTCTTCATCAATTCATATATTTATATTCGGTAAAATGGTGCACAAAAAGTAAAGTTTTCCAATCTATTATGGGCATTTGGGAGGGAAAAATCAACAGAGGCATGTGCTTTGGGAAAAAATGCTTGTAAACGCTAACACGCATATATGCGCATTAACATGTATTAACTCGCATGTAAAACATCGCTAAATGCGTGTTTTCTCCCACGTTCTTCTGCCAGCAGTTCTGGCGTTCTGAGCGGTTTTTCTAAATGCCCTGCGTGCATAAGACCCTTAATGTAACAATAAATTAAAGTACCCATTACATGTCAAGATAGAAGATCAAAATTGAAGATCAAAATGTCAAGTGTTGTCAACCTACCAGGTATACTCATTCAGCTGGTCATTTGCACTGCAGGCTGACAACACTGTTGCTAATTGCAAGGTAGTGGCTTAGTGTTGTCAGCCTATAATGGGAAGTGCTGTTGGCAGGATCTCCAGGTAAGTAACTTTGCACAGTGGCATGTTTCACCCAAAAAAATTTGCTGTATACAGTAAATACCCAAACCCAACATAGATTTTGGGGCTACGTAAGCTGTAAATACTTTCATGATTTTAGGTGATTAAGCTGGTAGATTTTTTAATGAAAATTTTTGTGAAATTCCATACAAAAAAATCTATACTACGTTGACAAGTGTTGTTTAAAAATACTTCAAAATTTCATTTGCTTTTAACATTTGATTTTGGAATGAATGGATGTTTTTTTAATGAAAACCACACCCACTGTTAGAAGTGAATTTGTCCAAGAACAATTTTAAATCTTGCTCCACCAATTTTCTTGTCACTGATGTCAAGAACAATCATTGATCTGAATCCACTAATGATTAAAAACTTGAATGAATGCTCTCAAAATGGAAAATGTTGACAAAAATTCTACTATATGGCCAGTTTACAGTGGAATTCCAACAAAACCTAACTACTCTTAACCACTTCAATACCAGGCACTGTCCTGTCCAGGACAATTTTCAGCTTTCAGTGCTGATGCACTTTGAATGATTGCCCGAGGGCCCCATGAGTTGTCAGTCTGCAGTACTTATATATATATATTTCACATTCATATCAGTCCCTAACCCTCAAGGGGTGTACAATCTAAGGTCCCTAATTTACATTCATACCATGGGCGGACTGACAACTCATGGGGCCCCCGGGCAATAGGGGATCATGGGGCCCCTGTGTACTTGCCCAAACTCAAAAAAGCCTATGAAAAAGGTAGTAGGGGCATCTCATGGGACCCCCTACTGACCCCAAGCCCTCGGGCAGTGCCTGAGTTTCCAAATGGTCAGGCCGCCCCTGATTCATACATACACATACTGGGGACAATTTAGACAGGATCCAGTTAACCTACCAGCATATCTTTGAATGTGGGAGGAAACCGGAGTACCGGGAGGAAACCCATGCAAACTCCAGGCAGGTGGTGCTATGGTTGGGATTTAAACCAACGACCCTTGTACTGCCAGGTGGAGGTGCTAACTATTTAGCCACTGTGCTGCCCCAATGATTAATAATGCCTGGGAGTGTGATGTCACACATCCATTGTCGGTGCTCCCCCCTCTCCCCTGCAGCCCCTGCTGGCTGGCACATAGGAGCCTAAACACATGACAAGACTGGAGCGGGCGGAAAAAAAGGTCCGTATCCAGATCTTTCTTAAACTGAGTATACATGCACAGTTTCTTTCATTTCACAAGTTGGTAGAATTGAAAAAACCTGACAGATTCCCACATCCACACAAGTGATGTAGATGCAGGAATGTCACCCACTGTGCGATTGTATTTTGACAGTGGGGGGGGGGGGCAACCCCCCTTTCAGAATACACAGATCAGCACTGCAGCCATGGGCTGATCAAATGCTGTTTTTCCAGCAGGACTGTTCGACAGAAGTCAGGAACAGACAGGGGTGCATATACTGAAATTTGGTTCTTGCTGAGCCAACTTTACACAGGTTACAAACTTGGCTGATTCAGCATGGACCAGCCATATTTGTTATGTATTGTTAGGCTGATTGGACCAAAATTGGTCCATTGATGGACTTGGGTAGAAGCATTGTGTTCTGCCAGCTGGGAAGGCTCCCTGCACTGCCCCCCCCCCCTTTTTCCACTGGCAGAACACAATAGCACTGTAGGGGACATTCTCCCATCACTACTGACTGTGTTGATGGGGGTACCATGCGAAAATGAAAGAAAGTCCATTCATCTATGGGAAACCTCAGTAAGAATAGGTGTTAGGATGGGGGAGGGGACACTTTTAAGAGTCATTAGGTTTTGCCTGGAATTCCATTTAGGCTGATTGATTGCATCTAATTATTCATTCAAAGTGTTTCCGGTCATTCTGTTGCCTTAGGAGAAATATAATCCCCCCTCCTCAAGACATCTTACATCTACTGAATAATAAAGGAATAAGAACAATGCACAATTTTGCAAGACAAAAGATCTTATGTAGTGCCCACCTCCTGGTATGTGGTCTGTCCTGACCCCTGACCCCCATAGTATTATTATTATTATTTCAGGTACTTACATAAGGCCATCAATTTATGCAGCAATTTATATATACCCACATGGAAGAAAAATATATTTAAAAAATATATTTCCCAAATACAAAATGTAGATTTGTGTTTTTAAAGACATACAGTATATTTGAAAATGTATTTTTAAAAATATTTTTCATATATTTTGTACTAAAAACGCATTTCAACATACAATATATATAGCGCTCTGGCATGGAGAGACCATATATGTCAGTGGTCCTCAACCTTCCTAATGCCCTTTAACCTCCCTGGCGGTATTCCCGAGTGTAGCTCGGGGTAAAGTTTCTGTACCAAAAGCGGTAACCCCGAGCTACACTCAGGCTTACCATGCAGCACTGCATAAGGATTCCCTGCAGCACTTACCTTGTCCTTCGCTCCCGCGATGTGTCCCCTGCAGCATCCCCGGCCATCTCCTCCGGCTGATGCCGGCATCCGCCTCCTGTGTTCCGGTCCCTGTGACGTCGGGACATACGGGCGGCGGCGGCGGCGGGAAATTTGAAAATTTAAAAAAATTTCATTTTTTTCAAAACGATTTTACATAGTAAAACATTGCTGTTTCAACCCATTTCACATACATTTTGTCCCTACTGCTTTGTCCTGTCCCGTCTGCATTTTGACTGTTCTTTCTGCCTGGAAACTTAGAAAAGTCCATGGCGTCCAAAAAGTGTCCCTTTAGGTCAAAAGCGGTTTTAAACCAGCTAGAGAACAGCGATAGTAAATCAGAACCACTTGCAGAATTGAGTGATAATGATTCGTGGAGAAATTTGTCATCAGACACTGAAAACAATTTTGCGACTTTGCTCAGCGATGTGTGAACTTGGCGCTATATTTCAAATTTCAGTGTTTTTGGTTTGATTATATTATTGAATTAAATGTATGATTTAGAATCTTGTTCAGACAGATTTCAGTGAGTTATTCCTAAAAATTACAGCCTACAATAAAAAAACTACGTATTTCCATGCAAAATAATGGTACCGCTTTCAGCACCAAAAATATGAAATAATCAGACCGCTAGGGAGGTTAATACACTTCCTCATATTGTGATGACCCCCAACCAGGGGGCAAAAGGGGATCATGGGGCCCCTGTGTCCTTGCCCAAACTCAAAAAAGCCTGTGAAAAAGGTACCAGGAGCATCTCATGGGGCCCCCCACTGACCCCGGGCCCTCGGGCAATGCCCGAGTTTCCAAATGGTCAGTCCACCCCTGCCTCCAACCATAAAATTATTTACCCAGTAATTATAATTCATGAAGTGTCGTTTTACCTCCAATACTGCTGCTTTCTACACAGCAGCTGCTTTCTACACAGTAGCTGCTCTTACACATTGGAAATATGTGTTTTCTGATGGTCTTAGGCGACCCCTGTGAAAGGGTTGTTCGACCCCCAAAGGGGTCGCGACCCACAAGTTGAGAACCACTGATATATGTGTATGTATGAATGTGAGTTAGGGACCTTAGATTGTACACTCCTTGAGGGTTAGGGACTGATGTGAATGTACAGTATATATGTAAAGCACTGTGTAAATTGACGGCGCTATATAAGTACCTGAAATAAATAATATAAATATCTGCTGCTTCAGGTCTCGATCCCCTTTGATATCAGAAATGTGAGAGCCCTGATCTTGAGAGGTCACTGAATGGGGAGAGGCTGGGGGGGGGCATGTTACTCAGCAACCAAGATGCAATCGGCGACGCTTCTGAGAGTAGAGAAAGCTGGGCTGCAGCTTCAGCATCGCGTCCCCACTCCAGCTCCGGCACCATCTTGGAGGCCTCTCTTTTCGTTTGCCACTCTCCAAAGAAGAGTTTAAGGAGCCCCGTCTGGGAGTAGCAGTCCCCCGAGGCTGGGAGGAGACTCTGCAGCGGTGGGACATTGCAGGGTGTGCTGTATTAGCTGCGGGAACCCCCGTAAGCAGGCTTAAGAAGCGGCAGTCTGTAAGGAGCTCTGGGGCCCTGCTTCCTCGCTCCTCCATGCCCAAGCCACGCCCCTCTTTTTATTTTTTTGTTACATTTTATTTTAAATTTTTTTAAATTGTTTAATTTAAAAAAAAAAAATTTTATTTAAATTCGTAAAAAATAATAATTGTTTTTAATTAAAAAATTATGTTGAATTCCATCATTCAGAACAACATTTTCAAAAAAAGTTTTAAATTTTTTTTTATTTTTTATAATTCCTTTTACTTTTTTTTTAATTTAAATTTTAATTTTTTGTATGTTTTTAACTTTTTTTAAAATTTAAAAAAAATGTAAACTCTTAAAAATTAAAAAAAAAATTAAATGCTTTTCATTTCTCAATTTGTTTATGTTGAATTCCATAATTCAAAACAACATTAAAAAGTAAATAAATATTTTTTTTTCTAAATTAAAAAAGTTAAATTTTTAAAAACGTTTAAAATATTTAAAGATTTTTTAAATTTGTAAAAACTGTTTTAGATGTTTTTATTCATTATGTTTTCATTAATTATTTTTAGAAATTAAAACATTTTTCTAAAAAAATTTTACATTTAAAAAAAATATTTTTTTTACATTTTTGTAAAAACAAATTCAATTTTGAATTTTTTAAAAAAAGATTCTCACTTTGATTGTGTTGAATTCCATATTTCAGAACAATTAATTTTTTTTCATTTTTAAAATTTGTAATTTTTAAACATTTGTTTTTAAATTTTAACTTTTTTTAAATTACATTTGTATTTATTTTTTTTACACTTTTTAATTTAAAAAAAGTAAAATTTAAAAAAATAAAAAAGTAATAAAGTTTTTAATATAAAAAAAAAATAAAAATGTTAAAAAATTGTTAAAATAAAAAACAAATGTATATATATATATATATATTTAATTAAAAAATTTAATTAAAATTAAAATGCAACAATTTGAAAAAATTTAAAAATTTGACAAAGTAAAAAACAATTTTAATAAATAATGTTTTTATTTTGTTTTTTGAAATTTTTAAAGAAACTTTGAAGAATCATTGGCCTAAATATTTAAAATATTTCCCATGTTCTGCCTGAAGATCCTGCATTTACATAGAGCCCCTAGTTTGTGTGATCATATAGCAAAAATTAAGTGAATACTTCAACCAAAAATTTTTTTTTTTTTTTTTTTAAATGAAAAAGGCTTTTTTCCATGCAAACACTGTTTTGTATGTGTGAGTACGAGCCACTGGTAAACAATATCAGATTAGGACAAACTAAAAGGCCCCTGTGGAAAAGAATCAGGGAGCATGTGCAAAACACTTCTAAAGGTTTTAAAAATCATAGTGTGTCCAGGTATTTTGCAACTGTTCATAATAGAGATCCATCTTCTTTGCAATTTTGGGGAATAGAGAAGTACCATCCGCATTGGAGGGGTAGCAATAAAATTTGGGCATGAATTCAATGTGACTATTACCGGATATATGAATTACAGGCTTTTTTTCCATCAGGTCATAATGTGGAGTTTGATACCAATTGTTCCATAAGTGAATTTTAGTACTACATTTTACCAGTAGATGATGTCAATTGGTGTTAGGAGATTTATTTATCCTTTTAAAATTAGTTTCTACTGTTTTTATATAGACTAGATGATTAATAATAAAATGATAGGTTCATTATTCTAGCTGAGATTTATTATGTCTGCCACTATATGAAGTAGTGAGTCTTTTTTGTCTTTTATTTTAAACATTACTCTATAAATTATTGATAGTATATTTTTAAATATACGTTATTATATATTTTAAATATAGGTTGTCCTTTTAGTAGTAATAAAGAGCGGAATGTACATTTATCAGCAGTTAGTTACATTGAACTTGGCCGGTCCAGTTACCATAGTGACTTGTATATAATGGTTTTGAGCGTCACTCAGCATCCTATCTGTGACAAAGCCACGTGGGTTGGTGGCGTAACGCATGGGGCGGAGCTTAGTGATTTTCATCGTCCTAGAAGCACATGGACTGTTCACTTATTATCACATGGGACTTTATATTAATTTATAGATTTAATTATGAATTCTTTTTATTGAATATTTATTATTTGTTTATGTATGCATATGAGTTAAATATATATTTATGTTACTTGTGTGATGCAGATATTTTTTCACGGAGTAGCGCAGCACTAGTTATGTAATTATACAGTACATTATATTATACATATATTTTAGTGAGTGATCAGGGTTACTAACTGCTCACAGTATGTAAAAAAATAAATGTAATTTCTAAATTTTTTACATTTTTTCTCCTTTAACTTTTTTTTTACATACACTGTACTACTCTGAGGGGGTGATCAGGGATTTTCTTTACACTGTTAATGCTTATAACAGCAATGATTACTGTTATAAGCAATACTTTTAACTGTCATCAATGGCTTTCCATTCATGACAGCTTGCTTACTGTTGACATTGTACAGGGTGACAGGTACCATGTGATAGCTGTGGGCCAATCCCAGCATCACAACAGTATGCAAGCTGTTCATGAATGGAAGCCATTCATGACAGTTTGCTTACATAATGTAATATCCTGTGATAGCTATGATTGGTCATAGCAGTCACATGATACTCCAGCCACTCACAGCGACCGGGTACCGAGCACTGCAATCTACTGTGTTCAGTGGACACAGCAGTCACAGGATCATGCCACTTTGCACCCCAGGGGGTCTGCAAGTTTGCTTACATAATGTAATATCATGTGATAGCTGTGGGCCAATCCCAGCATCACAACAGTATGCAAGCTGTTCATGAATGGAAGCCATTCATGACAGTTTGCTTACATAATGTAATATCATGTGATAGCCGTGGGCCAATCCTAGCATCACAACAGTATGCAAGCTGTTCATGAATGGAAGCCATTCATGACAGTTTGTGGGCCAATCCCAGCATCACAACAGTATGCAAGCTGTTCATGAATGGAAGCCATTCATGACAGTTTGCTTACATAATGTAATATCATGTGATAGCTATGATTGGTCATAGCAGTCACATGATACTCCAGCCACTCACAGCGACCGGGTACCGAGCACTGCAATCTACTGTGTTCAGTGGACACAGCAGTCACAGGATCATACCACTTTTGCACCCCAGGGGGTATGCCAGTTTGCTTACATAATGTAATATCAAGTGATAGCTGTGGGCCAATCCCAGCATCACAACAGTATGCAAGCTGTTCATGAATGGAAGCCATTCATGACAGTTTGCTTACATAATGTAATATCATGTGATAGCTGTGGGCCAATCCCAGCATCACAACATTATGCAAGCTGTTCATGAATGGAAGCCATTCATGACAGTTTGCTTACATAATGTAATATCATGTGATAGCCGTGGGCCAATCCCAGCATCACAACAGTATGCAAGCTGTTCATGAATGGAAGCCATTCATGACAGTTTGTGGGCCAATCCCAGCATCACAACAGTATGCAAGCTGTTCATGAATGGAAGCCATTCATGACAGTTTGCTTACATAATGTAATATCATGTGATAGCTATGATTGGTCATAGCAGTCACATGATACTCCAGCCACTCACAGCGACCGGGTACCGAGCACTGCGATCTACTGAGTTCAGTGGACACAGCAGTCACAGAATCATGCCACTTTGCACCCCAGGGGGTGTGCAAGTTTGCTTACATAATGTAATATTATGTGATAGCTGTGGGCCAATCCCAGCATCACAACAGTATGCAAGCTGTTCATGAATGGAAGCCATTCATGACAGTTTGCTTACATAATGTAATATCATGTGATAGCTATGATTGGCCATAGCAGTCACATGATACTCCAGCCACTCACAGCGACCAGGTACTGAGCACTGCGATCTACTGTGTTCAGTGGACACAGCAGTGACAGGATTGTGCCATTTTGCACCCCAGGGGGTGTTTTAGTGTGCATATGCATGGGCGGCGTACCAGTAAGTTGCCATGCCTGCCTGTGCCCCCCCCCCCCCCGACTTACAGTACTTTTACTGTGAGCGGGTCAGCAAGTGGTTAATGTGAGCCCTCATTACAGTATGCTCAGAGAAGGTGTGGGCAGTTGTAGCTGTCAAAAAAGCGGTCTGAATCAGTGTTTATAAACAATGCTGCTCCAGACTGCCATATACAAAGTCACATATTGGTACATTTGTATCTTTCTGTTCATTCATCTGCAGATCAAAGTGATGAACTTAAATCTGCAAATTACCTCAGTTAAAAAAAAGTTTGACATTAAAAAGAAAAGGTTTGACATGAAATTTTTAAATAAAACGTTCCATTGTTTAACCCCTCATTAACCCTTAGTTTACTCTTGTTCACATATTTTATTAGGTAGAAAATATGCCACCACAAAGAGTTAAGCCTAAGTAGTACAGGGAAACAAAAAAGACCATGGCAGCGAGAATCTCAGTAGGGTTTACACAGTGCAGAACAGGAGAAAAAATCCCCCCGGGGGTTGCAAAGTCGATTGATATCTGCAGGGCAATGGCATCAACAACATTTAAAATGCAGTGGAAAAGAATGAAAAGGAGATGCCAACCCTCAACGGGTCCACCCCAGCCATAGCCCAGGGGAGTAGGAGGAGCCAAACAGTGCTGGGTGAGTACGCAGGATATGCCAGAGAATAAGAGGACAGAGAAATAAAAAGAGGAGTAAAGCGAGAAGGAAGGGTAGGAAAAGGGGGGAAAGAAGAGAAGACGATGGTTCCGGGGGTTATGGCAATGACACTCCAGGAGAGGCAAACTGGCAGAAAAGATGCAAAATAGGGCTCCAAGAGAGAGGCGTCATAATCGGGAGGCAAGTATTTGTCAATTCAGGGTTGCCTCATTTGTCCTGAAGTGTTGCCACAATCTTAGATTCCTTACTCTAATCAGCCCTAATTAAAGTGTTCCTAAACCCACAACAGTAAAATCAATCTGTGTATGCAGTAAAGCATGCTTGTTATACTCACTGTGGAACCTAAGGGGTTAATCCTCTGCATTGTGTAAAAAGGCTATTTGATCCTGTTTTCTCTGATCATCCCCTTCTTCCATTGCACCCCTCTTATCTGCTGATACTCTGCACATGCTCAGTTTGGTGTGCATTGCTGCAGAATTTTTTTTCCTCTTGGGTGAGTGCATGCGATCAGCACAGGGCCAATCAGCACTGTCCAGACAGAGGTTAGGGGTTCTGCATCCTCCTAGAGCAGAAGAAAGAAAACTCCTCCTACAAGCTTTAACCAGTGCTCTGCTGGACACTGATAGATGCCACAAGACTGCTCTAACTGCTGATGAGAAAAGGTTTGTAGCAGTTTATATTTACTAAAATAATTGCATTTCCATGTTGTGTGTACTGTGTGAGACCGGATATAGTGAATGCAGAGTGCTGGGTTTAGTAACACTTTAACTACTCATTCTCCTTATCCATTCAATTACAGTATTTTTTCCTGCTGATTTTTTCTTTCTGCTTGATCGAGTATTAATATTTAAAACGTTTTGGTTTTGTTTGTTAATATTTCTACACATTTAACATATATTTACATATTTCCCATTTAAAAAAATGTAAAATTAAAAAAAAAACACACCTTAGTTCATTTGTAATGAACTTTGCAATGCTTTGTACCAAAATCATAATTTTTGTGTCATTTTAAACAGGACAAATAACAGAATAAAATGTACACATTGTATGTGCAGTAAACCTATTTATTTTTAAACTAACAGAAAAAAAGTGCATTTTGTTTAGTTTTGTTGTTGTTTATTGTCTAAGGATTGAGAAAAAAAAATCATTGTTGCAAGACAATACATGGAAAGAAAGCCTTTTTTGTACCTAACCACTTGCCTGCCAGAAGATTTACTCCCCTTCCTGGACATTTTTTGCTTTTCAGCACTGCGCTATTTCAATTGGTAAGTACGCGGTCATGCAACACTATACGCAAACTAAATTTATTTCCTTTTTTTCTTTTTCTTTTGGTGGTATTTGATCACCACTGGGTTTTTTATTTTTTTGTGATATAAATGAAAAAAAAAACAAATATTTTGAAAAAGAAGATATTTTCTATTTTTGGTTATAAAAAATATCCAATACGCTCAAAGTTAGTCATAAAATTAGTCCAAAATGTATTCTTCTTTGGTAAAAAAAAAAATTCCAATATGTGCATAATAATTGTTTTTTGTGAAGGTTACAGTATAGTGTTTACAAACTATGGTACAGATACTGAAATTTACGTAGCTTTTACTTTCTGACTGCCTATCACATTTCTTGAGGTGCTAAAATTCCTGGACAGTACAGACTCCCCCCCCCCCCAAATGACCACTTTTTAGAAAGTAGACCCAAGGAATTTGATAAGAGGCATGTTGAGTATTTTACTGACATAATTTTTGTCACAGGGTTTTGAAGAAGAAAAAAAGAAAAGCAAAAATAAATTTATGTTTCCTTTCTTCATTTTCCAAAAACTTGTGGCAACAAATGAGATCTGCGCTATACTCACCATGCCTCTTAGCAAATACCTTGAAGTGTCTACTTTCCAAAAAGGGGTCATTGGAGGGGGTGCTTTTGCTATCCTGGCATTTCAGGGCCAACATTAGAAGCTTATGCCACACATCACCAACTCTTCTAACCACTTGAAGAAGCCTTTTCTGCCTCTTTATGTGTACATGAAAAACCTTTTTTTTTTTTTGCTAGAAAATCACTTTGAACCCCCAAACATTATATGTTTATTTAAAGCAATGGCCCTAGAGAATAAAATGGTGGGTGCTCAAATTTTTATGTTACACAGTATATGTGTACCGATTTTTCAAAAGCTAATTTAAAAAAAAAACAAAACACTTTTTTGAATCTAAATGCACAAAAACACAATATATTGCCCATAAAAGATGATGTTATGCCAAGTAAATAGATGCCAAACATGACATGCTTTAACCACCTCCCGCCCGCTATATAGTAATATGACGGATGCAAGGTGGTTCTCTCGTTCTGGGAGGACGCCATATGATCGGCGATCGGTGGTGCGCTGTGTCCCTCGGACACAGCGGATTACCGATCACGAAAACAGCCGAAGATATCGGCTCGGTCATGTGATCATCTGTGTCCAATCACAGCTGATCACATGTAAACAGGGAAATGCCGGCTCTGATGATCAGCGTGCCCTTATGATCAGTGTAGCCCCAGCAGTGCCACCTGTCAGTGTCCATCAGTGCCTTGTGTCAGTGCTCATCAGTGCCTCGTGCCAGTGCCCATCAGTGCCACATCAATGCCACATATCAGTGCCTACCAGTGCACATCAATGCCACATATCAGTGCCCATCTGAGCTGCCTTTCAGTGTCACCCATCAGTGCCAGTCAGTGCCACCTATCAATGCCAATCAGTGCCACCTATCAGTGCTGCCAATCAGTGCCACCTATCAGTGCCAGTCAGTGCCACCTATCAGTGTCTGTCAGTTCGAGCTATCAGTGCCAGTAAGTGATGCCTAACAGTGCCAGTCAGTGCCAGTCAGTGCCGCCTAACAGTGCCATATATCAGTGCCATATATCAGTGCTGCCTTTAATTCCCCTCAGTGATGCCTGTCAATGCCCATCAGTGCCATCTACCAGTGCCTCCTCATCAGTGCCCATCAGTGCCACCTATCAGTGTCCATCAGTGCAGCCTATCATTGCCCATCACTGCAGCCTCATTAGCGCACATCAGTGAAGGAGAAAAATCACTTATTTACAAAATTTTATAACAAAAACTAAGAAAAAATGTTTTTTTTTTACATTTTCTGTAGTTTTTGGTTTGTTTAAGAAAAAATAAAAAACCCAGAGGTGATTAAATACCACCAATGGAGAGCTCTATCTGTCACAAAAAAATGATAAAAATTTCATATGGGTATAGTGTTGCATGACCACGCAATTGTCACTCAAAGTGTGACAGCGCTGAAAGCTGGAAATTGGCCTGAGCAGGAAGGGGGTATAAGTGCCTTGTAGGCTTGTGGTTAAAATTGCGCATGCCCATGGAATGGCAACAAATTACATACATTTTTCATATTGATAGGTGATGCTTTAAAAGTTTTTACAGGCCACCTGTCAGGGCTCCCAGGTGTGACCAGAGGTGTGTGGCTGACGCAGGGAAACGCAGACCTCAGATATGTTATAAACAATATAATTTATTAACACTAACAATACAAACATAAACGCAGTGCAATACTAAAACATAATACAGTGCAACCAAACCAAACCACCCACAGATAACAGTACATACAAGCAAGCGTCGTCAGGCAGGCCGGGTCAATATCAATAGGGCAGGTAGGTACAGGGGGAGCAAGCGGAGATTGGTCGGGGTCACAGGCCAGGTTCAGCAGGTAGCAAGCAGCGTAGTACAGAGGGTCAGGCAGAGGGATGGTCAGGGTCACAAGCCAGGGATCAGAACAGGTAGCAAGCAGCGTGGTACAGAGGGTCAGGCAGAGGGATGGTCAGGAGCGAGCCGGGATCAGAGCAGGAGAAGTCAGCAGCGGTTCAGAAACAGGATGCAGGACAGAAACAGGATACAGGGCCCAGGACAAACACAACACCAAGGCAGAGTCTGTGGGTCTGGCCATCCCTTAAATACCCCAGCATAATCAGTTCCAGGTGTTAGTTGGCTGCAAAGTTGAGTCTCTGATTGCTGGGAGCATCCGCTGGCCAGCCCTGGTACTGCAGATCAAAAGGCAGGTGAGTCCCACCATTGCTGGCCAGTCCATTCCTGACACCACCACTTTATATTTACACAGGAGGTCTAGTGGTAGAATTACAGGCATTTGCGGTGATATCTCACATGGTGCAATCTCTGTTTACATACTGACAAGGAACCAATGCTTGCGTTCTCCTTTGCGCACGAGCATGGGAAGGAGGGGTGGGGTGATTTTGGTTTTTTTTACAATGTCCCTCTTTTCTTTTTTTTTCTTTTTGATCACTTTTATTGTTATCACAGGGAATGTAAATATCCCCTGTGATAGCAATAGGCAGTGACAAATACTCTTTTCTGAGAAATTTGGGGTCTAGATCTCTCCTCTGCCTTTAAAGCATCTGATTACACCAAGATCGGTGTGATCAGATGCTTTCTCAATTTAGAAATGGTGCTGTTAATATCCAGCGAAATGGAAATGATGAAATGCTCATAGCTTTGGTTTCCTTAGACCATAGAGATGCTTGGAGCTATTCTGGTCTCTGATCAGCTCTATGGCCAGCTGGCGAAACTGCCGGCTGCATTCTCGGGTTCCCTGGTGGGACAGGAGAGCCCAAGAAAACCGTGGAAGGTTGAAGGAGGGGGGATGTCCCTTCGCACTGCTTGTAAAAACAATCCAGTAGCTAAATAGGCACTAAGATTGCTTTTACATGAAAGCCGACCGTGAGCTAAAAAAAATTGATACCAGGATGATGCCTGTAGCTGCATACTGTATATATATGTTTGTGATTTTGCGCCTCCCTGTAGCAGCATTTCTGATATTGGGCAGCGAGGAAGCAGTTAAAGTGATACTAAAGTCTTGTTTTTCTTTTTTTAATAACAAACATGTCATACTTACATAAACTTCATTATATAGATCATTATAAAGAGATGATAAAAAAGTAATAGATATCATTATAACTATTTTTTTTATTATTTCATAGTTCTTATTATATGTCTAAAAACAATGATATATCATATCGTGGAAATTAAGAGTTATATATTGCGTAAATTATTATTAATATTATTATAATTATTATATTACCTTTTTGTTTACATATTGATCATATATTGTCAGACTGTTCTTCTGACTATCATGTGAACTTTTGGAGTATCATTGAAGTTTTATCATTTGAATTTGATAACCATTGTAAAAGATAACTTATATACAAACACACACATAGATATTATATGTATCTTTTTACCTACAGTTGCAAGAAAAAGTATGTGAACCCCTTGGGATTACGTGGAGCTTTGCATGAATTGGGCATAAAATGTGCTCTGAACGTCATCCAAGTCACAATAGAAGAACACAGTCTGCTGAACATAATACTACACAAACATTAGATGTTGCCATGGTTTAATTGCACATAACATGTAAACATTCACAGTGCAGGGAGGAAAAAGTATGTGAACCTTTGGACTTAATAACTGGTTGAACCTCCTTTGGCAGCAATAACCTCAACCAAACATTTCCTGTAGTTGCAGATCAGACCTGCACAACGATCTGGAGTAATTTTGGACCACTCCTCTTCACAAAACTGTTTCAGTGTAGCAATATTCTTGGGATGTCTGGTGTGAATCGCTCTCTTAAGGTCATGCCACAGCATTTCAATCGGGTTGAGGTCAGAACTCTGACTGGGCCACTCCAGAAGGCGTATTCTGTGCTGTTGCAGCCATTGTTTTGTTTAATTACTTGTATGCTTTGGGTCATTGTCCAGTTGCATCACCCATCCTCTGCGGAGCTTCAGTTGGCGGACAGATGGTCGTACGTTTTCCTGCAAAATGTCTTGATAAACTCTGGAATTCATTTTCCCATCAATGACAACAATCCGTCCAGGCCCTGAGGCAGCAAAGCAGCCCCAAACCATGACGCTCCCTCCGCCATGTTTCACAGTGGGGATGAGGTTTTGATGTTGGTGTGCTGTGCCTTTTTTTCTCCACACATAGTGTTGTGTGTTCTTCCCAAACAACTCAATCTAGCTCTGGGAGAAGTCATTAAGCTAGGGCCTCACATACTTTTTCCTACCTGCACTGTGAATGTTTACATGTTATGTGCAATTAAACTATGGCAACATCTAATGTTTGTGTAGTATTATGTTTAGCAGACTGTGTTCTTCTATTGTTGTGACTTAGATGACGTTCAGAGCACATTTTATGCCCAATTCATGCAAAACTCCACGTAATCCCAAGGGGTTCACATACTTTTTCTTGCAACTGTACATACATATTTTTTTGTTCATCAGGGGTCAATTCACTAAGATAAATACAGCATTAATTTTTGAGTTAAAATAATTCATGCAGTGTTTATTTCAAATGTAGTCAATTCACTCAAAAACACACGTTATTTACCGAATGCGTTAAATATTTATGTTTTGTGATATTTAACACTTCATTTTTGCTTTATTTTTGGTGTTGTTTTCTCACAATTTTTTTTTTTTTGCAGGCTAACACTGCACCAGAAGGCACGCAGCAATTATGTGAAACTGTGAAAACATTCTAGTGAGCTTTCATTCACAAAACAATCTCCCTCTGATGAAATGTTACAATTTATTTTCATACCTGAGCTCAGAGGAGAACATTTGCACATTGATACATTGTATACTTTTCACTTCTTGGCCAGTAAAGAGTTCCTGTAATTGTTATTTTGTATATTTCTAAAATACCACCAACAAACACATAACTAATGTGTGTGTTTTTTAATGAATTGACTTTAATGATTTATCTCATGTTTTTTTTCCCCCCGTATTTATCTCACTGTTTTGACAAATGTGCGGTATTTACCTCACATTTGATATTTTACTTTGATGAATTGACTCTTATATTATTTAATGCGATATTTCTGAAAAATGAGTCATGTGACCTTCATATCGCATGCGGTAACCTTTAGTGTATTGACCCCTCTGTGTTTTATGCACCTTCCTGAGGAAGTGGCCAGGTAGTGCCATGAAACTTGATGATGTTTTATATTATTCTGTGAGCAATAAGGCTGGGTTCACACTTGTGTGGTGCGGTACATCGTATGTGATTTGCACAGGAACCGCACCGCATTGCTGTGCAAATCACATGCAAATTTTGTACGGCTCAATTCGCACCGCATCCTCACCAAACAGGTGCAGGACCCTTTTTTTTATCCGCAATAGAATCGGATTGGATGGGTATTCACACCTATACGATCCGATTCTGCACATTGCACCGCGTTTTGAGAACCGATTGCAGGATGTTGTTAACTTAACATACACACCAACAGCGGTTCACATTCGGTACTGATTACTCATTGTGTTTATTTAGGAAAGGAAGGGGCTGGAGGCACAGGGGGGGGGTCTGGGCAGCAGAGGGAAACTTATGGTGTACAGAGAGGGTGATGAGTGTTGCGCGGGGGGGGGGGGGGGACAAATACTGGAACCGATCCCCTATATGGCTCTCTTTGCAGCAGCTGAGAGTAGGGGGGGGGGGGAGAAGGAGTTAGCTTTCAGCTGCTGTAGAGAGGGCCATACAGTGGATCGGTTCCAGTAATTGCCCCGCCCACTGTGCCGATCACCCTCTCTGCCCACATCCATTTCACCCAGCAGCTTGGGCATCCCTGCTGACCTGGGCCCCGTACAGGAAGACTGGTGGTACCCCCTTATTCCCGGCCCTGCCTGTCTGCAACTACAGCGGACAGACTTGTGGTCCCCAATTTGAAAAAGCTGCACAGGCACACTTCCTCCTACAAACCATATGAACGCATTCCTTTTTTTTTGTAAAAAGACTTATCCTTTAATTATGTCTGGGTGTATGGCCCTTTAAGGGGCAAAAACCGAAATAACAAGTAGCAACTATAATAACAGCCAATCAGAGCTCGTGTATCTCTGAGTTATAACCCCGCCTCCTTCCCAGCTCGCAGGTCACGTGATCCCATCCCTCACACAACAATCGCAGGACGAGCCCCCTCCGCCACGTGCTGCACAGAGCGGGCTTCCTCTCAGCGTGGGGGCGTGACTAGGCGGGACCGCGCACGCAGGGTGCGCTTTATAAGCAGTGTTGCGTGCGCGCTCCCGCCACACGAACCGCGCGGGTTCAGGCTCTTTGTGAAGAGGAGGCGGCACCGACGACACCACCGGATACCGGTTCAGGAGCTACCATGGCAGACGACAAGCCAAAGGTACCGTGTGAGGGCCGGTGTGGAAGCGGTGGGGGTGGGAGACACGGCTGGAGTGTAGGAGCGGGGACGGAGGCCTGAGTACAGGGTGAGAGTAGGCCGGGCTCAGGGAGTCCATGTGTGGTGGGGACAGAGGGCGGATATGTATGGGGGAGGGGGTCCGGGAGAGGACTGAGCGGCCCAGGGATCGGAGTTCATCTCTTCCGGATTATTTATCATCAGAGGGCTCTTATAACCGGTGCTTCCTCCCTCATCACACAGACTACTTGTGTGACCGGGACCCCCATCACTTGGGTGCCTGCGATTGGCCACCGCCGGGACCCCCATCACTTGGGTGCCTGCGATTGGCCACCGCCGGGACCCCCATCACTTGGGTGCCTGCGATTGGCCACCGCCGGGACCCCCATCACTTGGGTGCCTGCGATTGGCCACCGCCGGGACCCCCATCACTTGGGTGCCTGCGATTGGCCACCGCCGGGACCCCCATCACTTGGGTGCCTGCGATTGGCCACCGCCGGGACCCCCATCACTTGGGTGCCTGCGATTGGCCACCGCCGGGACCCCCATCACTTGGGTGCCTGCGATTGGCCACCGCCGGGACCCCCATCACTTGGGTGCCTGCGATTGGCCACCGCCGGGACCCCCATCACTTGGGTGCCTGCGATTGGCCACCGCCGGGACCCCCATCACTTGGGTGCCTGCGATTGGCCACCGCCGGGACCCCCATCACTTGGCTGCCTGCGATTGGCCACCATCACTTGGCTGCCTGCGATTGGCCACTGCCGGTGGACCCCTCATCACTCGGCTGCCTGCGATTGGCCACTGCCGGTGGACCCCTCATCACTCGGCTCCCTGCGATTGGCCACTGCCGGTGGACCCCTCATCACTCGGCTCCCTGCGATTGGCCACTGCCGGTGGACCCCTCATCACTCGGCTCCCTGCGATTGGCCACTGCCGGTGGACCCCTCATCACTCGGCTCCCTGCGATTGGCCACTGCCGGTGGACCCCCCCCCCCCATCACTCGGCTCCCTGCGATTGGCCACTGCCGGTGGACCCCTCATCACTCGGCTCCCTGCGATTGGCCACCGCCGGGACCCCCATCACTCGGGTGCCTGCGATTGGCCACCGCCGGGACCCCCATCACTTGGCTGCCTGCGATTGGCCACCATCACTTGGCTGCCTGCGATTGGCCACTGCCGGTGGACCCCTCATCACTCGGCTCCCTGCGATTGGCCACTGCCGGTGGACCCCTCATCACTCGGCTCCCTGCGATTGGCCACTGCCGGTGGACCCCTCATCACTCGGCTCCCTGCGATTGGCCACTGCCGGTGGACCCCTCATCACTCGGCTCCCTGCGATTGGCCACTGCCGGTGGACCCCTCATCACTCGGCTCCCTGCGATTGGCCACTGCCGGTGGACCCCTCATCACTCGGCTCCCTGCGATTGGCCACTGCCGGTGGACCCCTCATCACTCGGCTCCCTGCGATTGGCCACTGCCGGTGGACCCCTCATCACTCGGCTCCCTGCGATTGGCCACTGCCGGTGGACCCCCCCCCCCCCATCACTCGGCTCCCTGCGACTGGCCACTGCCGGTGGACCCCCCCATCGTTTGGGCTGCCTGCCATTGGCCATCGACTGTGGGGACCCCCCTTTCCGACGTTTGGGCTGCCTGCCATTGGCCACCACTGGATTCCTTCCCTGTGAGCGCACAGGACTGTTGTCTAACCCCACTATTGTCTGGATTGATCCAGTGTTCTATCACAGCATGATGCAGTTCATGGCTTAGTGCTCCACAGCATTAGGGGAAGGTTCACATATGTGCAGTTTGTGTGGTCATGGCAGCCCATTCCTTTGAATCGGTGGCTGGGCCTCCTAAAATGCAGGAAAGGGTCCCTGCACCATTTTTGGAATCGCAGCCCACACGGGAAGTGCAGGTACAATTCGGTTCTCAGTGTGGGTGGTGAGACATTAGGATTGCCAACTGTCCGCTTCTCCTGCGGTTCACTGTGCAGATGGTTGCAGCTATGAGAACAGGCGTGTGTCCCGCTGCGACAGTCACCCACACGGGTGCGGATTTGGCTTTAAAGTAGCAGGAAACCATCAATTTTGCTTTAGTTTGTTTGGGCCACCAGTCCCGTGCACTATTCCATTACAGAACCATGAGGTCGCTGTGTGTTGTACTGTAGTACTATTGCTACATAGTGAGTTGTGTTCTGGCTGCACTACAGGTGACTTCCCTTCTGCTAGGCAGGGTGTCCAAACCATGACAACCCCCCCCCCAGCTCTTGAGGTACTAAAAGTCCCATCATGCCTCTGGGTGGCTTGCCTGTGGATGTCAGTCTTGCAAGGCCTCATGGGACTTGCAGTTCCTCAACACCTGGGGGGCGTAGCTTGGAGGAATTAGACTGAGTGCTTCTCCACCATTCAGAAGAAGCCTTGTATTTGTATCAATGACTTGATATCCTATGCTCACCTCAGCCAGCCAGAGGTAGTCTTGTATTCATTTATTCAAATACACAGCTTCTCCAGAATGGTGGGGAAGCACTCCGCCCCCCTTCATTTGATTCCATCGGCAGGCAGAAAGTTGCCTATACTTCCCTTGGAACTCAGAACCAATTTACTGTATGCCGTTACTGCAGTAGAATACATCATGGAATAGAAAGCTTGGTCCAAAACGAAACCTGGCATTTGATGTGATGCCCTACTCAGTATCTAAAGTAAAAAGACCCACTTAAAGCTGAACTATATACTCCACTTCAGCACTATGCGATGTGCGCAGCCAGGAAGATGAGAAACTGTAATGCTGAGGAGACCTAGTATATCTTTTCATAATTAAAGTACCGTATTAGATTGTAGCCGTGAAATACTGTTTACTTAAAACACCTTGCCCAACAATCGCCCCATCCTGTCCAGGATCTGGTGCATTGAACACTCTTCCCTCAAAACCCATCTGTATGTAGTGTACTCTGCATCACTCTGTAGTGACTGCTGAGCTCAGTGTGTGACATTTCACTAAAATTACAAAAACAAGTGTGATGCATTGTAATCAGCCTCTCCTATCCTATGGAGCTCCCTACCCCAATCTGCCTATCTCCTACTCTGTCCACTTTTAAGTGATCCCTGAAAACCCTTCTCTTCAGAGAAACCTATTATGTCTCTACTGAACTGACTCTTCACTTTTTCAATCAGCTCATCTCCTACAATTACCTTTTTGTATCACTTGACCCTCCCTTTTAGATTGTAAGCTCTAAGGAGCAGGGCCCTCTGATTTCTACTGTATTGAATTGTAACTGTACACCATTCTGTTGTAAAGCACTGCGCAAACTGTTGGTGCTATAAATCCTGTATATTAATAATAATCAGGGCATTGCCATGTACACACCAGAGGCTGCAGTTGAACATGGTCTGCTGTGTGAACGAGCCCCAACAGGTAATTGTACTGAGGAATCTTCTGCTTCCAGGAGTGTTGGATGCCTGGTCCCCTGCTGTGCGCTGTAGTTTCAGCCCCAACATAACTAATGTGCCCTGTAGTAGGGGTTCACAGATGTAACCAGAGAGCATATTGGGGGAATCAGGCAAGCACTTGAAGCAGAAAATGTTTTGTTTTTTTAAAAGCTACTTTTAGTGGTCAGTTTACATCTGTGGGGGGAGCTTAGCAGTGATGCCAGGCCATTAAAACCAGGCCACTGATATGAAGTGGAACTAAATCAGCAAGGGGCATTTAAGATTTTTTGGCCATTGGACTATAGGCATCTTGAGTCTGATAGATGGAAGATAAATGTAACATGAATTAGAGTTTCACTGGCATGCAGACTGCCTATAAACACAGTTGTGAGGAATCCAGTGCTTTGTTCTTGGGTTTACAGAGTCAGGCTAGGTTCACGTGTGCGGGTGGTGCCGCTGCAGATCCGTACAAAAATCCGTACAGCCGCACCACCCACACAGAAGAATGCGTACCTGCGGGCGGGTGCTGTTAATTCTAATGGCACGCCGCCCGCACTGGAAATTGCAACCGTACTGGGAACCGAGGTTCCCGTGCGGGCTGCGTTTTCAGAAGTGGTGCCTCCTCCGCATGCCTCCTACCCAGAAATGCAAAATCACGTGTGTGTGTGTGTGTATATATATATATATATATATATATATATATATATATATATATATATATATATAGTGTGATTTTGTACACCAGCGCCTCCCTGTAGCAGTATTTCTGCTATAGGGTGGTCGGGGAGCGAATAAAGAAGACCTTACAATGTCTGCTTATGCCCTGTACGTTATTGGCCTCCTTCCCCAGCAACACATGCTCATCTTTCTGTATAATTTATAATATAGTACAATGGCATCCTATAGTGTAGATATAATAAACCTAAAACACAAGAAATGAAACCCAGCTTTTGCCCTGCCCTTGCTCACTACCTGGGATTTGTCAGCTGCTAAGCAACCAAAGCCAGACTCTAGGTGATATGGACCTGCACAGTTGAAAGTCTGTTTTCAAAAGGGCTGTTTGTTCATGAGGCTGTGGGGTTAATATGCCATGTTGTGTCCTCAGTAACATGGCAGTTTGCAGCCCTTTAAATAGAAAACTATAAACTGTGCATGTCCATACACTCAGTGTTCTGCAGATGAATCCATAGTCTTCTGTCCAAGCAAGTAATCAGCTACTGACACCAAAGATCTTTAACCATCTGTAAGTGAACATTGTTCTTCCTGCAGAGCACCAATGTATGGGGGGATACTTCTACACTGACAACCAATGTAAGGGGGAACTTTTTTCATTTTTAACAGAAATGTGCACAGTACATGGAATATGATCTTAAACTATAATTGTGTTACAGGAAGGTGTTAAGACCGAGAACAATGATCACATCAACCTGAAAGTGGCTGGTCAAGATGGATCCGTGGTGCAATTCAAAATCAAAAGACATACACCGCTTAACAAGCTTATGAAGGCTTATTGTGAACGTCAGGTAAAATAGTTTTCCCTTCCTTTCCCCATCTGTCATTCTGAAAATAATTGTGCTGTAAACTATACCAGTTTAAAGCAATAGAAAACTCTGTAATGGCTTGACTAAACATTTTGTAGAAGTGTTTATTTTATTTTTTTTTCTACACAATCTCACTGCACACAGTTTAGGACTTTTGTAACAGAATTTCTAGCGAGAGTGAAACTGTTCTGAAGACAAACGGCTGGCCCTATTCTTTAAAAATGGGTTCACATCTCTGCCTTTTTTGGTGCATTTGCTGAAGCTTAGAAACGCACTACATTCCATTGAATATTTTCCTTTGGGTCCCCTTCAAATCTTTGCGGTTTCCTGCAGTTCATTTTTGGAAAGGTGCAGGGACTTCTTAACACGTGCTATAGATTTGTGGAAAAGCATGAAAAATGTATGTAGATGCATTTCCGCTTCCTCCTTGATTGTTTAACCCCTTCATGCCGAGTGTGAACAAATATGTGGCCTCTTGGTGGCTGGGCCTTGACGCAGAGCAGCCGCATATTTGAGTACCATTTGTAAACAAACGTGCTGAGAGCGCGCTCCCAGCACATGTCGGCATCCCACGGAAAGGTCCCGATCTCTCCTAAGGACCGTTCTGATCATTTGACCGCCAGTCACGGTGGTCACATGATCCTAAACCCCGCCCCACCTCCTGGTGTCAGAAAACCCTTAAAGGGCTGAGAGGCGCCGGCACGAAGGGGTTAACAATCAGTCTTAACAATTAAAAAACGCATTTAAATGCACCACAAAAATGCATAAAACGATTCAGCTGCACATGCATGGATGTGAACCTAGCCTAAAGAAGAATTCCAGGTTTGGCTATTTTTACATAGTTGTACTGGTCCAGCTTGGACCATATACCAAACCTGTGGGATCCCTTTTAGAATCTGGAAATCACTTTTAGTAGACACTGCTTCACCAGTCATCTCCACTAGCATAGGACCTACTATGCAGAGCAGCTAGCCTGCTGCATTGTGAACACAGGAGGCAGGGGACCTGGATGCTATTGGTGGTCACTGGAGTTAGCTGTACCACCTACAGTAATTTCCAGCTTCTAAAGAGATTCCACAGGCCTGGTGTATTCATAGTTATGGTTCAAGCAGGTCCAATGTAAGGCATCCCATACATTAAGTCAGGTTTTGTTTTTTTTTGTTTCCAGCAGGGTGAATGAATGAAATTGACTTGGTTCCACCTCCCCCACCCTCCCATCAACACATTTGATGTGAATGGAGTAATCCTCCCATCTGATATATTGTACTTTAACAGCAGGGAGGCTTCCCTGCCATCAGAATACACTGGTCAGCACTGCAGTCAATAGCCTGCAGCGCTTATCGAGTGGGGAAAATCTGGCAAGGCTGTACAGAAGGCGATCGGTAGATTGACTTCTGCACAACCTCCTCACTCATACTTGGATCAAAATTTGTCCGGTCCCTGCTAGACTAGCCAAATTTCAATCAATGCATGGCCAGCTTAACTATGAAAATGTCCATACCTGAATTCTTCAATAAATCCCAAATACATTGCTTGGTGCCTTTGTTGGTTTGTCCATACTCCCTAGAGCAGGAACTAGGACAGTTTGGAGAAAAATGCATTATTTATATATAAAGGAGACACCGAAATTAAAATTCTGGTGCCGAAAACAAAAATTCAAAATGCACTTGGCTGAAAACCGAAATGCGCAGTTTTTAAAAATGTATGTAGATATATATAGATATAGATAGAGAGAGAGAATTTTTTTTTTTTTCTGATTAAAAAAGACAAAAAAACCCAATATATATACCCCAATTTTTTTGTAAAATATGAAAGAGGATGTTACAGCGAGGAAATAGATACGCAACATGTCACGCTTTAAAATTGCGCACGCTCGTGAAATGGTGTGAAACTGCGGTACTTAAATCTCCATGGGTGATGCTTTAAAAATTTCTACAGGTTAGCAGTGTAAAGTTACAGAGGAGGTCTAGTGCTAGAATTATTGCTCTTGCTCTGACGTGGGGATACCTCTCGTGTGGTTTGAACACCGTTTACATATGTGGGCATGGCGCGGGGGGGCGGGAGCACATTAAAAAAAAAATTTTTGAAAGGGCAGTGCAAAAATAACTAAATTGGTTAAAAAAAAACTTTTAGTCATTTTTATTCTCACAAAAAATGCATGCATCCCTTGTGACAGAAATAATTAGTGAGAGGTCCTCTTTATGGAGAGATATGGGGTCAATAAGACCCCACATCTCTCCTCTACAATGTAAAGCATTGTATACAAAAAAAAGCATTGATCTAGTGCTTAAAATAAAAAAGGAAGTGACATCGCTCTGGTCCTCCCAAGGGCATAGAGATGAGTGGCGGCCATCTTTCCTTCACTCATCTCTATGCCAGTGCCGAGATCGATTGTTTCTCAGGTAAGGCTGAGGACTACTGAGTGGTGGCTGCTGGCGGGCTTTTTTCAGCACCTGTTATCGTTGCTTTTATTCATTTTGGCAGATGGCTGATAGGGGTATTTTTGGCCAAAATGTTTCTGCCACTGAAATTTCGGTGCATCACTAATTTACAATGGCAAGAAGTATGTGAACTCCTTGGAATTAACTAGTTTTATGCAGTAATTTTGCCTGATGTGATCTGATCCTCATCCTAAGTCACCATAGTAGACAAACACAATCGCACATCTAAGAATTGCTAATCTGCAATGTTTATTTTTGGGGTTTACTACTGCTTTTAAGGCCCTTTCACACTGTTGTTGCAGTAGCACATAAATTACCTTAACGCCCTTTGTTCTGAATGGCCCCCGAATGGGTGTTGCAGTACACTAGTGTGCATTGTGCAGCAAACGGTGTATGCTAGTCCAACGCACCCTTACCATAGAAGCATCCTGTGGCTGCTGTGTGAACAATCCATAAAACATGAGCTTTGTGCAGTACTCTTATGATTCTGCTATCTTCAATCCACCAATACAGCTGGTTACGGCAAATGACGCTTGCACTGAATAATTTTCTTGTATTGGTCAATGATGCTAGGTTGAAATTGAACAGTTGAAGCAGTAAAATGCACAGCCCGTTTACCTTCTAATAGTAAATGTGAAATGTACCAGTAAAAAGTGAGGAGTTATACTTGCCTCACCTCCATCTTACACCCTGTGGTGTCTAGAAGCTGCATTCTCCAGCTAGATCCTATAGAATGCAGAGCATCCAAAATCTTGGAGAAGACAGTCCTGCCCTGGACTGAGGTGTCATTTTGCAGCTCTGCCTTCTGCATTAATCCTGTAAGGGTGGTGATGCCGCACCCAGCAATGTGTAAGGGGGGGGGGGGGGGGTTATGGGGAGTATAATTTTTATGCTTCTATCTGAAAAATGTGAAGCAAATATTAATCCTACTTATCGGTTGGTGATCAGTAAAGGCGTAAGGGTCCAGGGCAGTCTGAGCAGACCTTGCATTGTACTGGGACAGATGCAGTAGACACTACTATATAATATGTGTAAAGTGTATAAAGTTTCTTGAAAATGTTCACATAAAATGATGCAATCCTGGATATATTGTCTAGTAAACCATGTGGTGGTAATTACATTTTTGTTGCATTAGTTTTATAGTATAATCATGGTATGTTTTTTTGTTTTTTGTTTTTTTTTTTTAACATTCTAGGGTTTGTCAATGAGGCAGATTCGATTCCGATTTGATGGTCAGCCAATTAATGAGACGGACACACCAGCACAGGTATATATGGCAGATTTGTCCTAAATTCAAATATTTGGATAAATGTGTGGAATAGTGATAATGATTAAGAGAACCTGTCTTTTTGCAATATGTAGGCTCACTGCTGTTCTCCAATCCTGAAAATGCTTTAACCTGACTGTCTCCAGCTTCCATAATGTATATAAATCTCTCAACTTCAACAAGCCTACAGCCAGTGAATTACTAAAGTGTTACTAAACCCACAACAGTTAAACCAATATATGCCGTAAAGCATGCTCACTGTGCAACCTAAGGGGTAATACTCTGCATTGTGTGAAAAGACTGTTTGATCCTGTCTTCTCTGATCCTCCCCTTCAGTAGTCTCCAATTCAGCTACTGCTAAAACAGAGCCCTAGGATGGTGCTGCACATGCTCAGCTTGGTGTGTATTGCTAGTTATTTTTTTTTTTTTTTATGGGGGGGGTATGCATTTGATATTAACGGCCAGTCAGCACTGTCCTGACAGGGTCAGCGGTTATGTAGCCTCATTGGACAGTCAGAGGAGAATGAGAACTCCATGTTTAAACCAGAGCTTGGCTGGACACTGATAGAAGTCACAAGACTGGTATATACTGCTGGGAAAAGGTACTTGGCAGTTTATATTTACTAAAATAATTGCATTCCCTTGTCCTGTGTACTGTGCAAGATGGATATAGTGAATGCAGGGTCCTGGGTTTAGTAACCTTTTAAAACTTCAGTTGTGTGACTAGCATTTTTAGACCTGTATAATGGCAGTCTAAATGTTTCTCTTACAGGTTTCCTTTAAAGTAAATCTAACTCCAAGAACAAAAGTGTGTATAAAATATATTTATATATATATGCAGCTGGCCTTCCTTTTTCTGCATCACAATACCTGTTGATTTTGTCATTTTAACTCCTGTGCACTAAACTAGAATATCAAACAAGCTTTTTTGGCTTTCCAGTTGTATGTAATGAAGAGGGGTGAGGTGTGTGTTGTCCTGATCATGAGCAGCCTGGGTGGACAACTCTGCTTCATAGATGAAGTGCAGTGAGTGAGCATTGTCACCCTAGGACAGGAAGTGTTACTGGAAGGATCAGAGTAGAAGTTTAAAGCTTAAAATGTAGCCACCACACTGGTAATCTGCAAAATACTAAAATCATCTTCTTGGATACAGATTCACCATAGCCCCTTTCTCCCGGGGTGGATTCTGTTCTGATCAGCAGGGTATTGGCTCATAGATCCCCTGCTGATTGGAGCAGGTGGATGGCGCTTCATCGTCCGCTCTGTTTCTGCAGACCAGACATGACGGGATTTCCCATATGAAAGAAGCCTTAAGTAAATTTGTGTATCTTTTTACTAAAAGTTGTTTAATCGGGGAAGCTTTAGCTACTTGCCCTCCTGAGGATTTAGCCCCCTTCCTGACCAGGCCATTTTTTGCCTTATGGCTCTGCGTTACTTTAACAATTGCGGTGTCATGCAATGTTGCACCCAAATGAAATTTTACATCTTTTTTTTTTTTTTTTTCCCCCCCACAAATTGAGCTTTGTTTCAGTGGTGTTTTGTTTGTTTTTGGTTTTTTGTTTTTTTTGCGCTATAAATCAAGACTGACAATTTTGAGGGGAAAAAAAACAATATTTTTTACTTTTTGCTATTGAACATGTCCAGCAAAAAAAAATTAAACAAATTTAATCCTACATTTAGGTCAAAATGTATTCTGTTATGTGTGCTTGCTAAGAAAAAAAAAAAAAAAAAAAAAAATCCCAATACGTGTAAATTAATTGGTTTGTGTGAAAGTTATACCGTTTTTACAAATGGCTGTATAGATACTGAAATTTTGTTTTTACTAGTAATGGTGTCGATCAGCAACTTATAGTGGGAATGTGGTGGGTATTCTGACGCGGGGGGGGTTCTGACATCCCCAGTGACACAATACAGTGATCAGTGCTAAAAAAAAAAAAAAGCACTGGGCAGGAAGGGGTTAATGAAGGGCGATCAAAGGGTTAACTGTATGGTGGGTGTGTTTTGCTATGGGGCTGTGTATTTGAGCTTCACTGTAATCACACTACTTTTCATGGCTGTGATGTGCACAACCATCCAAAGCAGTGTGCATGAGCTAACTGGGAGAAGTGTTTTGCTTACACACAGTTCTCCTCCCCGTCGGAGATGCTTGGCAATCACCGGCTGGGACCCTGTGATTGACAGCTGCGGCTGTGAAAGGCGGCGCTGGTAGGGTGCATGCGCACCCCCTACCCCCTAATGCAACGTTATGTATGTGTTAATTTGTGCACCCGTGCCGCCCTGTAGCAGTATATCTGCTATAGGGTGGTCAGAAAGTGGTTAAAGTACTAGAAGTCTATGTAGAACAGCCATGCCTACTGAATGCAGGGGTTGCACTGTAGTTAATGCTTCTGTTCCACTTTTAATCACACCTACTTCAAGCTATTTCAGAAGATTACTTGGCTGCTGTCTTGGCAATCAGTGGTGTGACACTAGAGCACTTGCAAAAGAGCAGGTATCTTGCTCCTCAGGCTAGCAGTAGAACATGTGAACAGAACAGGTGAAAGTCTCGTTTGTAACCAGAGGAAGGTGTGCATGAGTTGGTAGGTTGGTTCATTTGTTTAACCCCTTCTGGAAACCGTTTGGGGATGGTTCCTTCCTGTTCCAACATGAGCAAGCTCCATAAAGACATGGATGAGCGAGTGTGGGGCGAAGGAACTTGACTGACCTGCGCAGAGTCCTGACCTGAACCCGATAGAACACCTTTGGGATGAATTAGAGCGGAGACACTGAGCCAGGCCTTCTCGTCTGACATCAGTGCCTGACCTCACAAATGCTCTTCTGGAAGAATGGTCAAACATTCCCATAGACACCCTCCTAAACCTTGTGGATGGCCTTCCCAGAAGAGTTGGAGCTGTTATAGCTGCAAAGGGCGGGCCAACTCAATATTGAACCCTACGGACTAAGACTGGGATGGTATTGAAGTTCATGTGCCTGTAAAGGCCGGCCGACCAATACTTTTGGCAATATAGTGTATATGTACATCTGGTGGGAACTCATTAAAGGGCACTAATGGAAATACTCTGATTAATGTTTTAAATATTTCCCAAGTTTTTCTCTCTAACTTGGATGTATATTATACATACATATGGAGGCAAGCATATTTGATCCTTGTATTACTGTACATAGATTTCTTTCAAAGAAGCATGAACGTGTTTAACTTTACCTAAAATGAACATAATCATTACTCTGCTCTGTGCAACCTGTTTGAAAGTGTTGTCAAAGTACTATTACTCTGTTAAATTGCAGGGGAAAAGAAATTGTAGTTTTTCATTGTCCTAACTGAATACTCTTTATTTTTTTAGTTGGAGATGGAGGATGAAGATACAATTGATGTGTTCCAGCAGCAGACGGGAGGAAAGTTCTAGAACAAGCTCTAAATACCCAGCTGCTCCCCCACTGCCTCCACTTGAACATGTTCATCTCCATCCCTATTCCCATACTGTACATACATTTAGGATGGATGTGTTATTTTAGGGAATGTTTTTCCCATTGCCCCTCCTCCCTTTTTTTTTTTTTTTTTTTTTTCCCCCCCCCCCAGCTTTAAAGAAAACCAGACACAATTGAGTTTATGCAAGAATCTGAACACTTG
This sequence comes from Staurois parvus, assembly GCF_062004578.1. NCBI lineage: Eukaryota > Metazoa > Chordata > Amphibia > Anura > Ranidae > Staurois > Staurois parvus. The sequence goes on along the minus strand of NW_028318089.1, from coordinate 873,055 downwards.
AGCCTAGGTTATAATTATACAGACTTTGTAGATCTAAACTTTCCCTCATTATGTTCACCTAGTTTCGTTAGGATAATTCTTTTGAGCACCCTGAGATCGCGCAAGTTATTGCCCCATCCAAATACATGGGCAAATGGCTCCTCAATAAGAATAGCAGTATTTCACACCGGGGCCTTTTAACTACAGTGCCGTGGTATGTGATACTGCCTATGAAGGGGTTGGCTTGTCTAAATCAGCTACAGGTTATGCAGCAGTTGTCAGAGTTCAGGTAGCCTCTGACCCAAAGGGGGTCAGTTCATCCTTCATCAAAGGAAGCTAATTAATGGTAGGCCTGCACATTTGTGATAAGACTGACTATTCATATTCTTGCATAGACTTGTGTGACTGGTTTTGTCCATTAAGTAGGGTTGATTGTATGGATTATACGAACTTGTCACCTGTGCGGCCCCAACCTGTCAGGTTTGATTCATTTGCAGGATCAGCTTGTGTGCAACTTTATATTCCTTTATAAAGAATTATTCCATAATAATGTTAAACCTGACATTTGGGGATAGGGAGACACAGGATGAGGAGTTCAGATATTTGCTTGGACTATGTCTTTTTGGCTTTAAAACAGAGTTCAGTATAAAAATTCATACTCTTCCACTGACCCTAACTTGATGGTGTTCTCATTTTAAAGATTTCCCCCCTTTTGGACCAAGTTAACTTGAGATGGTGGGTGCTTTGCACTGTTCTGATTTTTTATTTTTTTTTCATGCTTTCAACTTATTACAGTAAATTATTTTGCTTTATCCTTTTACAAAGCATCCAGGGGTATTGAACAATGTGATACGACAGATACTGGAGTGGATAACTTCTGGATTATAATTTTTCATTGGCATTCTTATTCCAGGTTCTATCATATTTAAGGGAGCAGGCCCACCTCTCAGTTGAGCTTATTTTTTATTGTGAAGCCGAAATTATTTTATAACTTTTTGTATGTAGCTGTTACATGTAGCTGGGTGAATAATTTAGAAAAGATGTAAAAAGATTTAAATTTAGGTAGATTTTTCTCTTCTGACATCTTGTTGTTTTAAATCTTGTTTAAAATAAATTACTTTACTACTTTGTTGGTGAACAGAAATATGAATGTTCTTAGAAGCTCAGCAGTGTTAAAAGGATAACTAAACCCAAGAATAAAAATATAATGCATTGCAGCTTAGCAGTTATCCAGTGTAAAGTACATTTTCAGCAAGTACAGAACATACCTGTTGGTCTTGCCAGTAGATGTCCTTTCCTGTAGATGAAACAGAAAGCAGAACCAAGCTTGTATGTCTTCTTTCATTTACTAATGCCGTCAGTCCCCAGGTAATGGAGATGAACAAAGGCAGGTGGTTTGAAGTCGGGCCTGGGTGTAGATTACTAAAACTTGAGCACTCAGAATCTGGTGCAGCTGTGCATAGTAGCCAGCTCCTAACTTCAGCTTTCTCAATTAAGCTTTGGCAATAAGCCCCCATACACACTGATGTGACTTGTCATGTAATCTGAAATTTAAAATCACATGACAAGTAGCACCCTATGATCGGCAATGGAACCATTCTAATTGGTGAGACTCAGACTTTGTTGGAGTCGCACCGATTTGAAAAGTAGTTCCTTCACTACTCTTGCTGATTTTCTGTTGTGCTATGCATTGACATCTGTGCATGAAGTCATACATATGTCTTGCAAGTCGCACTGACATGCAGCTTTGAAATCGTGTGACTTCAAAGTTGTATTCAGTGTGGACCCAGATGCTGATTGGTTTCTACACAGAGCTGCACCAGATTTTGCACTCTCCCATTTTAATAAATAACCCCCTATGGCTTAGCCACCCAGGAACTGATTATATGAAAGATAACAAAGGTAGGATAAAATAAAATTCAGCCACAACGTCTAGGGACCAGTAAGTTGCAGTATATAACATTTTTGCTTTAGGCATGCTTTAAAGTGTACCTAAAGCGGAGAAATCTTTCAATGGGGACCTGAGAAACTCCCTTAATTTGCAGGGATTTCCTTTCACTTCCTGTTTGGCTTTAGGACAGGAAGTGATGCAAAATCGTCGCATTAGTGTACAGATGGCAAAAAAATAGACTGGTTATAACCCTTCCTTGCTCTATTCAAATCAAAGAAATTTTTTTTTGCCTCGTTCTACTTTAACAAGTGACCCAACTTCTGAAATGAAGGTTGCCTACTTCATCTTGTAGCAATTACCCCCTTTTGGATGGTGTGTGCTAAACAGCTAGAAAATCTTGTTTGGGATATTAAATTGTTCACCCCCAACACGCACACACACACGCGCACACACACTCACACACTGCTCCTATTTAAGGTCAATGCTGTACAGCAAACCAAATATAAGATTACACACTTATAATATCTGTGCAAAATGTCACTCTTGGTGTGATTTTCATATTGGTGATTTACTAAGGAAGAATGCAACGAGGCATAAACATTGTCAGTATTAAGAAATAAAACAGGGCAGCTAACACCACGAAGGAGTGAACTTCATATGTTAAATGGTCTTGTGCCTGCGCATATGTTAGGTATAGCACAGTGGACTACCAAATGACTACATGCTGCAAGAAGCTGTTAGGAGGTTTGTGATTGGAGACCCAAACAGTCTTTTACTTCCAGTTGTATTTCCACCAGAAATGATTGCCATGGTCTTGGTGAATCAAGCACATGTCTTCAGTATAACTCGATGGTATAATAAATTGGAAGTTAGTAGTATCCACAGTTAGGGTCATTTACACACACAAGCAAAAATTTACTGCATAAAATGTTTCAATTGGAGAGCAATTCTTTTCTATGATGCTGGTTCACATCTATGTGTTGCTTTGTTTGATGTTTGGCCCATTCACACCAATGCATCCCATGAGGCATTGCAAGATTGACAGTTACAAGCATGGCTCCCAAAGGTAGAGGCATGATGGGTCTTGTAGTTTCGCAACAGCTGGAGGGCTGCCAGTTTGATATTCCTGCTTTAGACAATATATTCCACTGAGGGCTGTAAGAGTCTGACGTGAGTTATACTGCCACCTACAGCTGGTTTGGGGTACTGGCAAGACAAAAACAGTTAAACTAGCCATTGTGTAGCCCTGACTCACTGTCATGTCTGTGTTTTGTGGTTTTTTTGTTTTTTTTATACTAATGTTCTAGAAGGTTGGGCGCCTTTTTTCCACAGCTCTGCTGTAGAGCATTTTTTTTTCTTTGGTAACTTCAATCAAGTCTTCAAATACACGGCTGAGCTGGGCCCTTCATTTCAGCTATTGGGGTCATTGCATATTCTGAGTAGTAGCTTCCGAGGCTGTACTTAGATTGTGGGGCTATCCTCTAAAGTAACCATCAACCCACTATGGACAATCCAGCCATCTGCCTTAAGACAGAACTAAACCCTTTCAGTCAACAGTAACTATTTTAATCCTTATGCGACTAGCCTTTGTAAATAGGTAGGAAAGTAAATACTTGTTTAAAACTTTTTTTTTTTCTTTTTGGTACATTCCTTCAGTTAGTTTCTGGTTTAGGCCAAGATGATGTCAAACATATTCTAGGAATCTTCATGATATGGAACAAGGGAGTTTTGCTGCCCAATGTAACTGGTGTGAACCAGCCCTACAGATTTTATGGATTTTCACTTGGAATTTGCTCTCCGTTATCTATTTGAACTGGTATAAAGCTGGGCATACACAGATTTTTTTTTTTTTTTATGCCTTTGGGCTGAATCAAAATCCTAACAAATTACTCTCTTAATGCTATTGGATGCAGCCACTGTTTCCCTGTCAATTTTCTGTCCAAACACACCAGAATGCCTCCAATTGTGGAAGAATTTAAAAAAGGGGAAAAAACATACCAGAATGTGTTTAAAAAAACAAAACAAAATGCATTATACAGGATTTAAATAGTGCCAACAGTTTGCACAGTGCTTTACAAAATGAGGGCGGGCAGACAGTAGCTATAATACAATAGGAATCGGGAGGGCCCTGCTTAATAGAGCTTACAATCTAAAAGAGGGTCAAGTGATACAAAAGGTAATAACTGTGAGGGAAAAGCTGATGGAGAAAATACAGTTGTTAGGTGGAGGCATGATAGGCTTTTCTGAAGAGAAGTTTTCTGGGATCGCCTAAAAATGGACAGCGTAGGTGATAGATTGGGGTAGGGAATTCCATAGGATGGAAGAAGTCCTGTAGGCAAGCATGGGAGGAGGTGACAAGGGAACGGGAGAACAGGATTTCTTGGGAGGAACGAAGACAGTGATTTGATTGGTATCTTGAGACTAGGTTCGTGACGTAGCTGGGGGCTGAATGGATGACTTTGTAAGTTGTAAACATTTTGAATTTAGTTGGGGAGTGGCAGCCAGTGCAGGGATTGGCAAAGGGGTGGCAGACACTGAATACTTGGTAAGGTGGATGATCCTGGCAGCTGTATTCACAATAGACTGGAGGGGGGATAGCCTATGTAAAGGTAAGTCAATAAGGAGGGAGTTGCGGTAGTTGAGGCCAGAGATAACCTGGGAGTGAATTAGGAGTTTTTTGGTGTAATTGATTAGGAAGGGGTGTATTTTGTAGATGTTGCTGAGGCTGAGATGGCAAGCTTTGAAAAGCGATTGGATCTGGGTTGAAAGAAGAGTCCAGGATTACACCTAGCACCTTGGCATGTGGGGAAGAGTTTATGGTTGTTCCATTTATCTTGAGAGAGAAGTCAAGAAGGGGCACATGGGGGAAGAAATATTTTGAGCTTGGTTTAGGATAAATTGAGCTTGAGGAAGAAGTGTGACATCCAGACAGATATGTCTGTCAGTATGTGATGCGTGAGGAGACGGATGTGAGCTGAGGGAGAGAGATGGATTTGGGTATTGTGAGCATAGAAATTATATTGAAAGCCATGAGAGGCTATCAGCTGACCCAGGGAGGAGGTGTAGATCGGGAATAGGAGAGGTCCAGGAACAGAACCTTGGGGGAGCCCAAAGGAGAAAGGGAGAAGAGAGAAGGAAGTAGAATTGTAATTTATACACTGAAGGTGTGGTGGGATAAGTAGGATGAGAACCAATGAAGAGCACAGTCACGGATACCAAAGGAGTAAAGTTTTTTAAGGAGGAGGGGGGTGGTCAACCGTATCAAAGGCAGCCGAAAGGTTCAGAAGTAGGAGTACAGAATCGTGTCCATTGGTTTTTGCTGTTAGTAAATCGTTTGAGTCTTACGAGAGCAGTTTCTGTGGAGTGTTGAGGGTGAAATCCAGACTGAAGGGGATCGATAAGGGTATTCTTAATGAGGTGGTCACTCAGTTGTAGACCAGGAGTTTGGAGTAAAAGGGAAGCAAGGAGTTTGGGTGTAAATTAAGATTGGTGTAGTCCAAGGAAGGCTTTTTAAGTATGGGGTGACTAGTGCATGGTTTAAAGAGTTGGGGAATATGCCAGAAGAGATAGATTGAAGATGTGAGTTAGAGAGTGTAGGATAGAGCCAGAGGGTGACTGCAGTATTTGAGAAGGGAATAGGGGACAGGTGATTAGGTGGGTGTTGGAAAAAAGTTTTGCAACCTTGTCTGTAGTAGCAGGGTTGAATAAGGGTATTGTTGAGTGTACCTGTGGACATGGGATGTTAAGTGGTGGAGTTATCTGTAGAGTGGAGATTTCATCACAAATTGTATGGATCTTTTTTTTAAAGTGATTGGGGATCTCCTGGGCAATGAGCGAGTTAGTGGGTGGAGGACACAAGTAGAGCGTTAAAGGTAGAGAAGAGTTGAGGAGAACTGAATGAGAAGGTGTTAATGAGAGTGCTAAAATAGGTCTGCTTGGTAGTGTGAAGGCAAGAATTATATTTTCGGAGGGCAGTTTTATATTGGTTGAAGTCTTTGTGAGACTTGGGTCTTGCGATACAGACGCGCAAGAGCATTGTGTTTTTTGAGACCTCTGGTATCGTCTGTTTGCCAGGGTTGTGGGTGTCTAGGCCTGTTTGTGTGTGTGTGTGTGTGTAGTAAGAGGCAAGCTCATCCAGGGAAGAGGACAGGAGTCTATTATAGACAGAAGTGGCTGGATTGGAGCAGAACAGGGGTAAGATATTGTCATAGAGGTGGTCAGTAGCAGAGTGGAGAAGAGAAGGGTTGAAGTGGCAAAGATCTCTACGGAAATTGTTAGGTGGTGGAAGATAGGGAGAGAGCAAAACTAATAAGGTGGTGATCAGAGAGAGGAAAAGGATTGCTGGAGAGGTTGGGTGAAGTGTATAGGTAGGAGAATTCAAGGTCAAGCTCATGCACAAACACATCCAGAGTGCAAAAATTGTGAACTGGCCCTTAGGAGCATTCAGTTTACTCATGCATTCACATAGCTTGTACCTTGATTCCTTACTCTTCTGTACAGCTCTCTGCATAAAGACTCACCTTAATATTCCATGTGGAAAGGCTGTCTGTTTATACTTGCTCACATGTGAGTTGTAGCCTAACAGTTTTAGGCTTTCCCCTTGCTTTCTGAAACTTTAATGGACCACCTTCTGGCATTCTTGTACTCCTTTTGTGTATTTGTTCTAGCATTGCTTGGGTATTTTATGCTCTGATATGAATCCCCCCTTTGCTATCCCTCTGCACTCTTCTCTGTTTTTGGAAGTCTTGCCATTTATTGGGTTTTTAACTCCTTGATGATGGGATTCTTTTCAAGCCCTAGACACCTCTGTAGTGAATTTCTGACTTCCTAATCTACAGGAATTGATTTCCAGCACTTCCTATTTTAGCAAAGAAAACTGTTAGCCATAGTGCCACTTATTCCCTTCACTGGAATTCCGTACAAGGATCAGTGTCCTACACTCAGTCTCCTGCAGAACGGTTCTAAAAGTTTAATTTCCTTAGGCACATCTCCTCCCATCCTCCTATTGTGGACTATCCCTTCCTTCACCTTGGAAATGATACTCCAACAGTTTTTTTTCAAAGCAGTTCATCTTCATTTCAGAAAAAATTTTGAGTGTGGGGAATCCTGAGGCCCTGTTCACACAGGACGAACCCGTCTGCAGATCTACTTGCTCCGTCATGTCTGCTCCACTGCTGCAGAGCAGACACAGGCAGATGTCCGTTTATACTCGCTGCTCCATAGAGAATAGAGGTTACGATTGGGTCCGCCTTCCCGTCTGTGTGGAAGGGGCCCAATACCAATTCTGCTATATCTCCCTGAAAAGTCAACAAATAACACTTTTTTTTTTTTTTTTTTCCCCCTTTTGTGAGACATTGTAAACCAGTAGCCAAAGCGGCACCTAATTCATTTACCATAGTTCTTTACTTTTGTTTCCTTTGTGCTCCTAAGCATACTCCTACCCCTCATTCCTCTGCAGTGTATTCAGTGCATTTATAATCCATCAGGCAGGGTTTAATATTTCTATCACATAGCTACAACTATTTTAGGTATAAATAAAATGGATTTCTTATCCTTTTGCTACTCTTGTTTGCTTATTTGTGTTTCAATATATTACTATTTTAACACTTGCCTACTATAGCTGCTGTTTATCACCCCATTCTCATTTTTTAAGAATTGTGGAGTGCTATCCTACTAATACTCTGTTCATTTTTATTCTCTCTTTTAGAAAGCTCTCATATTCTTCTAGAGATTACTTCCTTTCTGGGAATGTCCCTCATATTCTACACCTCCCTTGTTGTAATGTCAAGGGTTAAAGAGTCCTTACTTAAGCTTCTGATTGTTCTAATTGCTTTATATTTTAATGAAAATATCTTCTGTCTTAGCTTCCCTTCCCTGAAGTTGTGTTTGTATACTAGGGTTGGCCATCACAACAATTTTCTTTTGTTTGAGTCATTAACTTTTAGAGTTAGTGATTCTAAACAAGATTATTTTTTTTTTAATTAATATACTTACCAGCTCTGTGCAATGTTTTAATCCTCTTCTTTTTGTGTCTCTTGCCAAATGCCCTCAATAGCAAGCCTTTTGCGATGGGGGCACTCAAGCAGACTTCTTCCTGAGCTGCGCCCTGTGTATCCATTCACACACAGAAGATGGCTTGGCCCTGCCCCTGCTCTCTCCTTATTGGCTTACTGGCTGTGATTGGCAGAAACAGGAGGCAATAGCATCGGCCTTCTGCTGCTATGTGAGCCAGTGATAAGGGAGAGACCCCGAAGAGCCAATGCTCTCATGGACATTACTGGATCACCAAGGGGGTCAGGTAACTATGGGGGGTAGCTGCATAGAATGTATTAAGGTAAATAAAAATTAAGAACCACTTTAACTCCTCTTTGACAGACGATTGACTGTCTTACATGTTAGTAGAGGTGCTTTGCTCCTTTTAAGTACAGGTTTCCTCTTGGAGTTTCAGTCCTCATAGAACACTAGGTTGCTTGCATGTCTCTCTTTGGCAATGTACTCCATATTTTACGTTATTGCAAACCCTCACCTTGTAAAACAACTTATCCAGCTTACAATAGAAAAGAGAAACATTTGTGTATAAATGAAAAAAAAAAAAATTTATACATAAGAGCCAGAGGAGAATAAACAACAGCATACTGTTCTCCAAGTGAAAGGTGGGGGAGGTCAGGACAAGTCTGATCATTGGAGGAGAGCACACTGTGTTCCCAGCACAGCTAGAAAACTGACCACACTGTATTCTGCCTAGTGTGGTCAGTTTTGTTTTTTTGTTTACAAACGATTTTATTATACATGAGTAGACTGTAAAACAACAGTACATTTTCAAGTGATACTTTCAGCAAAAACAAGGCACTTCTGAAAAGTACAATACAGAAAAGTATATTAACATAAGAAAGAGAGGAGAAAGAGGAAAAGAGTAAATTACGAGTGCATGAAATACGTGAACAATAAGATGAGCTAAGTGATACATCCGTCAACAGTACATGTCAGGCAACTTTTACTGAGAATGTTGTTAAGCATGCAATAAGTGTCAACAATCTCTCCATGACTCCCATTTTTTATCATATAAGTGCATCTTATCCAGTAGGGTATAATGAATACGGTCCATGAGTATTACAGTATCAATTCTGTGTAAAACGGAGTCCAAGGGTACAGCATTGGACCTCCAATGTAAGGCAGTAGACCATAAAGTGGCTATACATATTGTATGTATCAATCTCAGATTGGCATCAGAGACCCCTGGGATACTGGCCCCCAATAAACAGGTCTGTATGGACAATCGTATCGGGGTACCCGACAGTGAGGTAGCCACCTCAGATATCTTATACCAAATCAAAGATATGTTTGGGCAATCCCAGAATATATGGACCAAAGTACCTGTGAGGCCACAACCCCGGAAACAAAGGGGACGTTTGTGGAAACAATACATGTAGTCTTGATGGGGTATAATACCATCTGGTTAAAACCTTAAGGGCCGTCTCACAAACCGAAAGAGATCTAGAACTCTTGCATATATTATCCACCATGGAATCCCAATCCTCATCTGAAAAAGTGATACCACTATCCTCCTCCCATTTTTGTCTGTATAAAGGGGGCATATGAAAAAGTCAGATCAAAAATTGGTGATAAAGATCTGAAATAAGACCCCTACCCCTGGAAGAGTCACGGCTGATACGTTCAAAAAAGGAAATCAGGGAAGATGGCATAAGGCCAAAGTGTGAATGAAAAAAGTGTCTAATCTGTCGGTAACGAAGGTACTCTCGAAGAGGAACATCAAACAACACACGTAGCATATCAAAGGTAATATAAGATCCTCCTCTTTGAAAATCAGATAATCTGATAAAGGATCGATCATACCACCAACGAAACATTTGAGGGGAAGAAAAAGCTACAACAAAAGTGGGATCACCAAAAAATGAAACACCTTGGGGAGTAAGAGAGACTAGATTCAATTTAGATTTGTATTTGGACCAAAGTGTCAGCGAATGGGTCACTATGGAGTTATGAAAAGTAAGAGATCGGGGGGAAATTTTAGACCATAGAATTCCCGGTAAATAAAATGGCTTATCGACTGAGACTCGAACTTGATCCATGGGTGTGGTCAGTTTTTATTAGAAAAGCAGAGGGACTAACAGGGCCAGCAGGGATTTCACACAAAGGAAGCAATATAAAGAGAACAGGATGCTTTTCATACAAGTGCATGATACAGCGGGCACATATTGGGAATATGAAATGTTTGGTTTACATATAGCCTCCATTCAGTTGTTGATATTCCTTATCTGTTTGTTTCCTTAGTGGATTTGCCTACCCTTCAGTTGGACTTCTTTTGAATGTCCTATATGTGACAGACTATTCTACAATCCTGTGTCCCTCGATGCAAGATAAAGAAAATAAGATTGTTGTACTTGCAGTAAGATCTTTGTCTTGACTCCCCTTGAGGGACACAGGTCTTGTCTCTCTGTGATACTGACCTTATGTGTGGCTGGAGAAAGGGTTACATGGGGGCTGGCTTAAAGTGGAGTTCCAGCTGAAAAATAAAAAATAAAAGTCAGCAGCTACAAAAACTAGCTGCTGACTTTTAAAATACAGTCACTTACCTGTCCCTCGGTCCAGCTTTGTCCTCACCACCGCTGGTTTCACCAGCCATAATTTCTCCCTGGCGCCGGCATCTTTAGGGTGGTCATCCGGCTGTGACAGCTTGCAGCTTCACAGCTGGGTGACCTCTGCACATGTGCGAGAACCTCCACTTTGTGAATGGCCCCGTAGTCTTCTGGGACCTGTCACGTGTCCCAGAAGACTACGGGGAGGGAGGACAGCTTCCACTTCCAATCGCCTAGGTCAGGGGTAGGCAACCTGCGGCTCTCCAGCTGTTTGTGGAACTACATCTCCCATGAGGCATTGCAACATTACAAAACTGACAGTTACAGCTATGACTTGCAGAGGCATGATGGAACTTGTAGTCCTGCAACAGCTGGAGAGCCGCAGGTTGCCTACCCCTGGCCTAGGTGATAGCAGTAAAAGTGAGTACCAGTCAAATTTGGGTACCCGCTCCCCAAAGGTGCCAATACGTAATGGTGAGCGGGGGACAAATCATTAAAGTGGAACTTCCCCTTTTGGGTTGAGCTCCGCTTTAACCACTTGTCTATCAGCGCTGTTCGTAGACAGTAGCAGCTGGGAATGTGTTTAAAGGATAAATTCATCTTTTACAACATGTTACACCTGTGTTTAGGGTGTAACATGTTCTAGCATTGACTCCCCTGAAATCCCCCCCTCCCCTTCCCCTGCAGATGTCACGTTGAAAATCATCAGGGATCCGCCCACACAGCCCCATTATTCATTCACTGTGGCAAGCGGACTTGTAGTTCTCAGTGGACTATGAGTGCACTGACCGTAGTCCACTGAAACTTCTGCTGCTTTCTACCTGAAAGCCTGTACGGAGCTACAAGCAGAAATGTTTGGGGATGTGCTGAATTCTTTTTCTTTGGGGAGCGGGTACTGTTTGATTCCCCCCTCCCCCTTTTCCATAGCTTTCTGGACCACAGGTCCTAGAAATCTGTGGGACCATTCACAAAGAGCAGTGTGGCTCATAGGAAGTAGGAAGCCAGCTGTGAAGCTGCTAGGACTTACAGCCGACTTCCTGTAGTAAAGATGTCGGGGCCGGGTACCCGAAGATTGGTGAAGAAACCGGCTGCGTTAGGACATTGCTGGATCCTGGGAAAGGTAAGTGTCCTTATATTAAAAGTCAGCAGCTACAGTATTTGTACCTGCTTTTCATTTTTTCCAGGGCACTGAAGACTCACTTAAAATTGAAGGATTAAAAAAAATAAAAACCAGGGAAGGTCTTGGCTGAAAGAAGTACTCTTCTCCCTTTTCTTTTATACACTTTCTTACCAATACTCTTGTTAAGGGGCCATTGGCTCCATTTTATTGTTCAGGTTTGTACAAGATCAGGGCGCCGTAGAACTGACTGTTTGAGACAGTGTGCTGTTGACCCAGAAGGGTGCTGATAGGAAAAATTATCTTGCCTTTATTACGTATGCTGTAAATGGCACCACATGGGCCCTAGGCCTGCCTCTTGCATTACAGTCTAACATGTTACACTCTCATTGTGCCTTGCTAATACTGTTGGTATTTCCTATTCATTTATTATTATTGTGTCTTACTCAAACAAAAACAGGAAAAAGTTTGTAAAACCTTTAATGCACTTAATAATACAAATGCAAGAAAAAAAACAAAAAAACCCACAGTTCTTGTACCCACAACATACATCTATCATTTTGGATAGAACAAGGGAGGGATTTCCCCATCTGTGTCCCTTTTCGGAGATTTCCCTTCACATCCTGTCCTATAGCCAAACAGTAATTGAGAGGAAATCCATTGGGGACCCCCAGGTCACCAGAACTAGTGCCCCATTGGAGGATTTCCCCTCTATTACTTTTTACCCAAAATTTGGGATTTTCTTTACTTTCAATGATAATGGTAAACAGTACAAATAGGGTGAATCTTCTTAATGGAGGCACGTGCATGAATAAACACTGACAGGGGTTCTAATCCCTTTCCACTCTATAACAAATTTTTTTTAAAGTGTTGCCTTTAGGTATACTTTAAATCTTTGCTCCACTGTGCTCAGGATGTGTCACCTGTTTGGTGTCTTTTTCTTTTAAGTGCATTTTAAAAAAAGGAGGAGGTAGTGGCTTGATTTATTTTTTGTTACCCAAAGCAACCAATGAGATTGCATTCATCACTTCAGAGAAGTCAGAACAATGAAAATATTATTGTTCTAGCTGCTGTGGGTTACTGCATTTTCCTCACCCTAATTACTAAGCCCTGTTACCCCATTTTCATGCTGTGTGCCTGTTTGCTGTGATGGTTTTCCTTGCTGCAAGGACCATATTCATTATAAGGGCTAATAGACCAGTAGTGCCTATTTCTGAGGCTGGCCAGAATAATTAGCACATACAGTATGTTCTAAGTGCATGATAGTTTTGTGAACAATAAAACAACCCATCACACCTCAGATGAAAGTCCCTCTAAATAAAGGTAGCCCCTGCCAGGCCTCCCCTCTGACCACCAGTGTACACATACCCCCGATCCTCTACTTCATCGATCATTCAATATCCAGTTGCAGAACTGATTCAGATGGATAGAGAAGTGGAAGTGCCTGAAGAGTAGAAGGGCTGGGCTGACACCATGGTATCTTGGCTGTCCGTGTGATACATTTCGGTTGATTTAGTAAAACTGAAGAGTGCAAAAGAGTGGGGCAGATGTGCATAGTAGCCAATCAGCTTTTAATTTCTGCTTGTTCTATTAAGCTTTGATAATAAAACCTGGAAGCTGACTGGTTTCTCTGCAGAGCCACACCAGATTTTGCACTCTCCAATTTTAGTAAATCAACCCCATTGTTTCTGTTTGGGTGGATGAGATTATAATGCTTAGTACACACTGAGAAAATCGGATGAGTGATCTTTCTATTTTCCACAAAGGTGCATATTGAAATGTAACCAATCATGGTATTATCTTATGCAAAAATTCTCGAACGAGAAAGGCAAACGTAGGTAACTATACAGATAATCAACCAATTGTTCCTCATACAAACATGTTCATTCAATTTTCTTATTGTGTATAGGGGCCTTAAAGTGGTTATAAAGGCTGAAGGTTTTTCACCTTCATACATTCTATGCATGAAGGTAAAAAACCTGTGTGCAGCAGTGCCTCCAGCCCCCCTCAATACTTAGCTGAGCCTCATCGCAATTCAACGATGTGAATGACAGCCTCAGCTACCCCAGGTCTCTGCCTCCTCATTGGCTGAGACAACAAGTCAATCACAGCCAGTCAGCCAATGAGAAGAGAGGGGACGGGACCAAGCCGAAGCTCCATGTGTAAAAGGATACACGGAGCAGAGGGTCTGCCCATAGAAAGCTGCTTGCAGTGGGTGCACCTAACGGACAGGAGGAGCCAGGAGAGCCTGCAAGGGGACCCGAGAAAAGAAGGATCCAGGCTGCTCTATGCAAAACCACTGCACACAGTAGGTAAGTATAGACATGTTTGTTATTTTACAAAGAAAAAAAAATGAACCTTTAGAATCGCTTTAAGGCTCACACAGGGGAACTATTGGAGGATCTGTGGTCTGATGATGGGGTTACACAGAGGCTACAAGTGCACAAAGCTCTTCACAGCTCCCAAGGACTCCACAAAGCTCCCAGGAACAAACAGACTGTGTCCTGAAACCAGAGACGTCTGGTCACCAGCTAAAGTGTGACCCTCTGAACTGCCTAGATGGTGACAACCAATAGTGCAGACAGTATTAGAGCACAGTAACATATCTGAAGGAAGAGATGATGTCTGGCTATCCTGAAAGTCATATAGTATCTGGCAGTAGACAAACATAGTCAGACGTAAATGGTTTGATCATAAAACATAGGACTTTAAAAGGTGAAAACGAAATAATTGTGTCTGGAGTATTGAGGAGTATGTACTGAAATTATTAAGCAACGGCTTAGGCTAGGCACAAATACACTTTTTCCCAGGCTTTTATTAATGTTTGATCAGTTGTTTTTGTGCAGATATTAGACTTGTTTCAGGATATCTGTCATTTATTTTCAGCCAACCGAAAGCCAGTTACCAAACCCAAAAAAAGTGCATGATGTGCCTTTTTCAAGTTCTCCCATTGATGGCTGTTGGGGCCAAAATGCACACCTCTACTCCAAAAGAAACTCATGCACTTGTTTAAGCAATGAATTCCATGTTTCAAGTGATGCTATGTTTCAAGTGTGAATGGGCACCAGTGGAAATCCTAGTGTCAAGCGTTGAACCACTTCAGGTGAAGCTTCAACCCATGCTTCAAATCACTCCAGTGTGAATGAGGCCTTGCAGCAATAGAGCTCTGCAGAAACACAAAGGTGTCTACAGATGTTGTCACTGAATGAGGTGGATCCTTGGTGTCACCAGCAGATGGCAGAGAGCTCTCACAGAGATACAGATTTACCTTGTGTGCTCTTCTCCAGAGTTGCTGATGGTAGTAGACAGCGTCGGAGTGAGACTATTGTTCAGCAGATAAACATAAACTGTATTTACTATATACTGTATATATAAAATACAAGGGGGTTACAGCACAGTGAGCATAACTTACAGCTTCATCAAAAAATAATATAGCAACTTCAGGCATCCATGGCCTCTTTCATTACTAAACTGCACCATGCAGTAGAAATTGAGTTATTTGTGTCCAGGTCCTAAGTGACTTCCATATGTACAACACATGCAATACTAAATCGGTGTAACTACATGTTAACCTTTACATATTCATAGTAAACTTTGCCTTTAAAAAAAGGGATTCTTAGACTGCATATATTGCAATAAATGCTTAAGCTGGCCAGCTGCATCTAAGTTATCCCTTTCTGGCCAGTCCCTACTCTACCTTGCAGATTGCCAGACTCCTACTTTCTAATACAGGCGTACCTCGGTTTACGGATTTAATGTGTTCTCCAAGACGTTTCATATTGCAAAAAACTTGTAAAACGAAACGTTGTTTCCCATATGAATGCATTAAAAACCAATTAATCTGTTCCAAAGGTCAGACAAAAGTAAAAAAAAGTATTTTATCTGTTCAAAACTCTTTATAAAGTATATTTTAAATGCATAAATACTGTACAGGAAATGATTAAAAATTCATTCGTAAATGCATTAAAAACCAATTAATTCATTTCGGAGGTCAGAAAAAAGTTTAAAAAAAGTCTTATCTTTTCAAAACTCTTTATAAAGTGCACTTTAAAGGCATAAATACTGTACAGGAAATGATTAAAAAAAAATTAGTAAATGCATTGAAAACCTATTAATCCGTTCCAGAGGTCAGAATAAAGTCTTCTAAAAAAAAGTCTTATCTGTTCAAAACTCTTTATAAAGCGTACTTTAAAGGCACGGGCCAGCGCTATAAACGCTTCATATTGCAAAAAAAAATTGTAAACCGAGGCATTATTTTCAATGGATTTTCATTTGTAAATCGAAAATTACATTAACTGAGACGTTCATAAACTGAGGTACACCTGTATTATATTTCTAATAGTGTGGACATGTAGTGGCAATATGGGACAAACAGACACAGCTAGTGGTGAGCTACAGACCAAAATGCAGAGATGCATGTCCACATTGGGAAAAGATACAAAGTTTATGGCAGCGTTTACATGGGCAACTAGCACCAGTGCTGACAGTGGCAAGAATCTGCTGATTCCTCCTGCTGTTTCTGCCACCCGTGAATGGCTAGCTGCAGATCCCTGTGAACTTAAATGACAGGTCTCCGATGGCTGCAGCTATCTGTAACCACACAACCAGTGATTGATTGCTATAGTTTGATTGCTATTGCTAACCAGTGATTGATTGGATACACACAAAGTGTGTCATTCAAACTGGTGCTGGTCTCCCATGTAAATGCTGCCTTAGGGAATGGACAGCACCAACAGGTAAACATAGTTATATACAGTATGCAGGTAACCAGGTTTGCCCCCAAAACCATTAAAGAAAACAAAAACGAGGGTTATAGCAAAGAGAGTATAATTTATTGTTCCCATTAACCACTTCCCCGCCGCCCTATAGCAGATACACTGCTACAGGGCGGCAGGGGTGCGCAAAATCACGTCTATATACGTGATTTTGTATTTACAGGTAGGTGGGCGCGTACGAGCCACACGTGCGCCCTACCCATGCCGCCATTCGCGGCCCCGGCTGTCAATCACAAGTGTCAATCGGCTGATGATTACCCGCCAGTGCCCGGTGATTACTGAGGATCTCCGATGGGGAGGAGAGCTGCTTTGTATACTAACAGTCCTCCTCCGTGTCGGCTCGGGCACACTGCTCTGGATGGCTGTGCACAGCGTAACCATCCAGAACAGTGTGCTTTCAGTGAAGCACCAACACACTGCCCTCTAGTAAAACACTCCCTGCCCAGAGTTAACCCTTTGATCACCCCTCATGTTAACCCCTTCCTGCCCAGTGCCATTAGTACAGTGTCAGTACTTTTTTTTTTTTAGCACTGATCACTATTGGTGTCACTGGGAATGTCAGTGACACCAAGTCAGTTCCCCCCCCGGTGTCAGAATGCCTGCCTCAGTCCCGCTATAAGTCGCTGATTGCCGACATTACTAGTTAAAAAAAAAAAAATTCCAGTATATATACTCACAGACACAGCCCCATAGTAAAACACACACAGCACACAGTTAACCCTTTGATCACCTCAGATGTTAACCCCTTCCTGCCCAGTGCCATTAGTACAGTTGTCAGTGCTTTTTATTAGCACTGATCACTGTATTGGAGTCACTGGGGATGTCAGTGACACCAAGTCAGTTCCCCCCAGTGTCAGAATTCTCCGCACAGTCCCGATATAAGTCGCTGATCGCCGCCACTACTAGTGAAAATTAAAAAAAAAAATCCCAGTATATATACTGCCATTTGTAAACGCCATAACTTTCACGTAAACCAATTATTTTACATGTATTGGGATTTGTTTTTAGCAAAGACATGTAGCAGAATACATTTTGTCCTAAATTTATGACGAAATTTGATTTTTTAAATTTTTTTTACTGGATATGTTTAATAGCAAAAAGTCAATAATATTGTTTTTTTTTTCAAAATTGTTGGTCTTTTTTTTTATAGCGCAAAAAAAAAATGCACAGGCGATCAAATACCACCAAAAGAAAGCTTAATTCATGGGAAGAAAAGGACATAAATGTTATTTGGGTGCAGCGTTGCATGACCACGCAATTGTCAGTCAAAGTAACGCAGTGCCGTAACACAAAAAATGGCCTGGTCAGGAATGGGGGTAAATCCTCTGGAGGGCAAGGGGTTAACGTTTAATCCAGATATGTATAACTCAGTGCAGGGCTTACTAATACCACACCTGTACAATAGCAATGCTGATTAAAGCTGTAGTAAACTGCAGCAAAGAAAAAAGTCCCCTGCAAGGTAATGTCATAATGTGCTACTATGAATCGCATACTAGCACATTATGTAAAACGTACCTTAAAACGAAGCTCTCCAGTGGCACGCTGTCACCGCTACATCTTCATAGGCTTATATCTTCACCTGGTCTTCCTTCTGGGTTCACGAGCTCCAGCCGTCTGACAGGCTGGGCCGTGATGACGTCACTCCCATGCATGCGCTGGATTCCCGGGCCACAGCACGCAGCTCTGAAGGAACGCCATGGCAATGCTTTTCCTTCACAGCGCATGCTCCGGCTTTTTCCCTTTCGTGCAGTTTACTTTAAGGCTTTCAGTGCATTATTCTCAACCTCCCTTTGTTACTACCATCTTATTTCACCTGAACACTGGAGGCTCTGGCATGCCTGATGGGAGAGAGTGATGATTTCCCCTCCCCCTCTTGACTGCTTTTCTCTTATTACTCTGACATTGGTTTAGTGTCATATAGTCTCAATAATGGTGGTGGACTCATCAGCAACCTCCTCCTTGGAAGCAAATCTGAGCATGTGCACTCTAACACCACTTATTTCTGGACTATATACTGTATTTTGTTGTTTGCTTACATATAATAGGATACAGCAGACGCCTTTTGTTGTTGCAACAACTTAAAATGGTTCTATGTTTTTACCTTAATGCATTCTATGTATTAAGGTACAAAAACCTGCTGGATGCAGCTTCCCCCCACTTATACTTACCTGAGCCCCATCTTGATCTAGCAATGTGCATGAGAGCAGTGGCTCTCCCAGGTCTCTCTCTCCTCATTGGTTTCTGCTGCTGTCAATCACAGCCAATGAGGAGAGATCGGGGGACAATACCAAGATGTGCTCTGTGTGTGAATGAACAATGTCCATTCACAGGAGTGCAGCTCAGGAGCAAACCTGCCTGAGCACTTCCATAGCAAAGGGCTTGCTATTGGGAGCACTTGGTAGGAGGGAGGAGCCAGGACCACCGGCGGGGGACCCAAAAAGAAGAGGATTGGGGCTGCTTTCTGCAAACTTATTGCACAGAGTGGGTGGGAATAACATGTTTGCTATTTAGAAAAAATGACAACCTTTATAATCACTTTAATTTCATGTATTGAAACCTAAGCTATCTATGAAATTTGTATAGATACTGCTTCACTGTCAATTTTACTTTACCCAGTCCTTTGTTCACTTACCTTAAAGCATAGTTACATAGTTAGTCTGGCTGAAAAAAGACAAACGTCCATCCAGTTCAACCATTAAAAAAAAAAAAAAAAAAAAAAAAAAGTTATAATCCTACACCCACAGTTGATCCAGAGAAAGGCAAAAAAAACCCCAGCAAAGCATGATCCAATTTGCTCCTGCAGGGGAAATAAATTCCTTCCTGATCCCCCGAGAGGCAATCCGATATTCCCTCGATCAACTAAAATAAAGCAGAGCAGATGGATTGAAATTGGGCAGGTTCAGCAGGGACCAGATGAAGTTCGATCAATGTGTGTCCACGGTTGTTCAACAACAGTTATTCGTAGGTTCAGCTATTGTTGAATGGGCTTGTTGGAAAAAGTGTCTAGGTCAGCCGGCTGCAGCCACTGATCAGCGTATTCCAACAGTGGAGAGTCTCGCTCTCAGAATACAATCTCACACCAGGTAGGATTCCTCTATCCACCTTGCCTTGGTGGATAGAGGAATCCTACCTGGTGTGACATTGTATTCTGAGATCGAGCCTTTGTGGATAGAGGAATCCTACCTGGTGTGACATTGTATTCTGAGATTGAGCCTTTGTGGATAGAGGAATCCTACCAGGTGTGACATTGTATTCTGAGATCGAGCCTTTGTGGATAGAAGAATCCTACCAGGTGTGACATTGTATTCTGAGATCAATCCTTTGTGGATAGAGGAATCCTACCTGGTGTGACATTGTATTCTGAGATCGAGCCTTTGTGGATAGAGGAATCCATCCTGATCGATAAAAAAACAACCTATCTATGCCTAGCGTAAGTTCTTTAGGAGAAAGGCTTACTGGTGAAATACTATGAATCACATTTGTTGCTGTTGTTTGGTTTTCCATCATGTTGTAGCGCCTCATGTCTGTGCACCTGTGGTAATGCTGCCCACCTCTCCTTCGTTGGCGTGAACTTTGATAGCTTGTGAGCAAAAAGAAGAAGAACCAGTTACTGAGGACCCAGAGGAGGTATATGTAGTTACTGCGGCATCTGTGCAGGGCTGCTGTTAGAAACCATGGGGCCCCATACAGCCAACCTGACAGCCCCCCCAGGCACAAAGCCCCACAGTTTACTATGCTTTAGTTATGAATGAACACAAGGAGTGATCGGTACTGATCACTCACTTGGTTCATTCAGGAAAGAAAGGGGCTGGTAAATGGGACATATTTACTGGAACCTTCCCCCACTCTCCATCCTGAAGGATCCTGTTGTTCTAGTGCCTGCAGCTGGCGGTGGGAAGGAAAGGAGGGAAGCCAGCAGCACTGTGGGGGTAAACGGGGGTCTGGGCAGCAGGGGGAAGCATATGGTGTATAGTGAGGGTGATGGGTGTGGCAGAGGGGAAATTACTGGAAATGATCCCCTGTATGGCTCTCTCTGCAGCAGCTGAAAGCCAACTGGAGGGAGAGGAGAACTCAGCTTTCAGCTGCTGCAGAAAGAGCCATACAGGGGATTGGTTCCAGTAATCGCCCCTTCGCTGTTCCAATCACCCTCCTGCCTACATCTGATTCACCCAGCTGTCTGGCCCCCCTGCTGACCTGGGCCCCCTACAGGAAGACTGGTGGTACCACCCTATCCATGGCCCTGTGTCTGTATATGGGATTCATCCAACCGTATACTCTTATTTCAGTCTTCCTTAACTAGTTCAAAGTTTGGAAAGTTTATGGCCGTTGCATGTTTAGGAGATATTCATTTTACCTACAGGTAAGCTTATAATAAAGCTTTATTAGCAGCTTACCTGCAGGTAAAATTAAACGAGTTTACTGCCACTTTAGTCATTTTTCTATTTTTATTTATAGGTTGTCTGATTGTGACTTCTACTAATGTCTCCCCTCTGTCAGCATGCCATCTATTTTTTTAAAGTAAAAGTTCAATTACACCTCTTTCTTCTTTTCCATTTGTAGAGTTATATATGGCGCTGCGTTACTTTAACTGACAATTGTGCGGTCATGCAACCCAAATTAAATTTACATACTTTTTTCCCCACGAATTGAGCTTTCTTTTAGTGGTATTTGATCGCTTGTGCGGTTTTTTATTTTTTACACTATAAAAAACAAAGTCCAACAATTTTCAAAAAGAAAACAATATTTTTGACTTTTTGCTATTAAACATGTCCAGTAAAAAAATTTAAAAAATCAAATTTTGTCATCAATTTAGACCGAAATGTATTCTGTGACATGTCTTTGCTAAAAAAAATCCAAATATGTGTAAATTAATCGGTTTACGTGAAAGTTATAGCGTTTATAAATGGCAGAATATATACTGTGATTTTTTTTTTTAAACTAGCAATGGCGGCGATCAGCGAATTATAGCAGGACTGTGGGACTGCTGTGGGCATTCTGACACTAGGGGGAACTGACTTGGTGTCACTGACATCCCCGGTGACACCAATACAGTGCTCAGTGCTAATAAAAAGCACTGACAACTGTACTAATGGCATTGGGCAGGAAATTTTTAACATGAGGGCCGATCAAAGATTAACTGTGTGCTGTTTTACTATGTGCTGTATGTTGGTGCTTCACTGTAAGCACACTGCTTTGGTTGGCTGTGCACAGCCAACCAAAGCAGTGTGCATGAGCTGACAGGGAGGAGAACTGTTTTGTTTACAAACAGTTCTCCTCCCCGTTGGAGATGTTCGTGAATCACCAGGCACCAGTGAGTAATCACTGGCCGGACCTGGTGATTGACAGCCGTGGACGCACGCTTGCCCCCTACCTAGAAATGCGAAATCACATATGTATACATGATTTTGTGCACCTGTGCCTGGAAGCGGTTATAGAAGAATTACAAGTATGGATATTTTTACAATTTCAGATTTCATTTCTTTCCAATGTGAGAGAATTCCCTTCTTAGACAGTTGTCACAGAAACAAGTGTTCCCTTCTGAATAATTTCCCCTTTAATCCTATTCTGGTAGCAACTCAAAATGTTAGTTTTACTCTCACTTTTATTCCTGGCAACATTGGTTATCAGAAGAATTAGAGTGTGTCTCCCTACATTTAAATCTAAAAAAAAAGTTTAGAACAGCCAGGCATAAATATTCTATCAGGGATAAATTGGTCCAATTATCTGTGGCCAAACATACATAGTGATTGATCACAATCCCAAAAATAGAAGGAGTGGAGATCACATGTTGCTAAATAGGACACCATCTTGATACTCCTCATTCTTTGGAATTAACCCAGATCTTGATTTACATTTTTCTATGAACACGAGTAGTCCTGTTTTCAATATATGTCCTTTTTCTTTTGTATCTTTTTTTTCTTTTTGTAGGTATCTGAAGAAGAAATTATTTACAAATGTATCATATTCATGTTTCATTGCTACTATCTTTCTTTATGCAATTTTTGGTTTATTATGTAGTATCCTCCAGGAACCAGATTGCAACTGTGTTTTTTTAAAATCTGGATTACTTATTATTACTCTTCCAATCTGTCCTTTCAACCATTCTTGTTTTTCTCTATTACTTCCTCTATTCCTTGCTTGCTCCTACCTTTCTCCCTCTTATATTTCTTTTCCATTAGACATCTGCACTCCAGAAATGTTCACGTTTCGTATGCACTTGTTAATTGAAGAATTTCATTTCAACATATTTGTTATATTGACCCAATTTGTTTTCTGAATTTGTTTGGTATCTTTGGCATTCGTTTCACTTACGGGTGATTTAAAAAATATCCGGGTGGATTTAAAAAATTTAGCATTGCTTTATATTCAATATACACTGCTCAAAAAAATTAAAGGAACACTTTGAAAACACATCAGATCTCAATGGGGAAAAATATCATACTGGATATCTATATTGATAAGGACTGGGTAATGTGTTAGGAACGTAAGGATGCCCCATCATTTGATGGAAATGAAAATGATCAACTTACAGAGGACTGAATTCAAAGACACCCTGAAAATCAAAGTGAAAAAATGATACAGCAGGCTAGTCCATTTTGCTGAAATTTCATTGCAGTAACTCAAAATGGTACCCAGTAGCTTGTATGGCCCCCACATGCTTGTATGCATGCCTGACAATGTCTGGGCATGCTCCTAATGAGACGACAGATGGTGTCCTGGGGTATTTCCACCCAGATCTGGACCAGGGCATAACTGAGTTCCAGGACAGTCTGAGGTGCAACCTGGAGGAGTCGGATGGACCGAAACATGATATCCCAGAGGTGTTCTAATGGATTTAGGTCAGGTAAGCGTGGGGCCCATTCCTTCATCCTCCAGGAACTGCCTGCATACTCTCGCCACATGAGGCCAGGCGTTGTGCACCAGGAGGAACCCAGCACCCATTGCACCAGCATAGGGTCTGACAAAGGGTTCAAGGATTTCATCACGATACCTAATGGCAGTCAGGGTGCCATTGATTAGCCTGTAGAGGTCTGTGCGTCCCTCAATGGCTATGCCTCCCCAGACCATCACTGACTCACCACCAAAACAGCATGCTGAACGATGATACAGGCAGCATAATGTTTTCCACAGCTTCTCCAGACCCTTTCACATCTGTCACATGTGCTCAGTGAGAACCTGATCTCACCTGTGAAAAGCACAGGGGACCAGTGGTGGACCTGCCAATTCTGGTGTTCTAATGGCAAATGCCAATCGAGTTCTATGGTGCCGGGCAGTGAGCACAGGGACCACTAGAGGACATCAGGCCCTCAGGCCCCCCTCATGAAGTTTGTTTCTGATTGTTTGGTCAGAGACATTCACACCACTGGCCTGGTTATTTTGTAGGGCTCTAGCAGTGCTCATCCTGTTCCTCCTTGCACATACCGGTCCTGCTGATGGGCTATGGACCTTCTATGGCCCTGTCCAGTCAGAAAAGATGAGTAGGGAAAAAATGTCAGTGGCCTCCTCCTGTAAAACCATTCCTGTTTTGGAGGTTGTCCCATTGTTGCCCATCTAGTGCACCTGTTGTTAATTTCATTAACCCCAAAGCAGCTGAAACAGATTAACAACCCCCTCTGCTACTTAACTGACCAGATCAATATCCCAGGCGTTTCATTGACTTGTTGCTATACTCTGATTAAAAAGTGTTCCTTTATTTTTTTTTTTAGCATTATCAAATGGATTTGAATCAGAAGGATTCAATATTTTTGGATGCTCGTCCAAGCAACCAAAATAAATGGTGTGAGCTGATTCGACAACATTGGTTGGCATCATGTGAGTCTGAATTAACAAATGGAGTGAAATTTGCATCCATTTGTTATCCAAATCCGAATTATCTTAGAAATTCGAAAATTAAATTAATTTCCCCATAGTCCTGAACTACTGTTGCATCATGTGATGTCATCCAAATAAAACGAATGAAACAAATACATTCATTAATTTTGTTATAACTTTTTATTGGATTCGTTGACATTCATTACTGTATCCATTTGGAGATTATTATACATGCGAATCTGAAAAACAAATCAATTTCCTTTATAACAAGTGCCTACTGCATGGGGGGGGACGCTGTTTTTGTGCTTTGTACTTCAGGCACTGAACTTGGTCAACTTGATCTTATACCTCGTCTCATTTGAAACTTCAATAAAAATTATTGGCAATGAAAAACGAATTAAAATGAAATACACATGTCTACCATCCATTCCTTTTTTCTTTTCCTACTTATTTCTCTTGCTCCCTTCATTTTTTTTCCTTGCCATTCTTCCTTCCATTCCATTCCTGTTTCCCTAATGCCCATTTCTTCCATCCTATCCTTCTTTCCTTCTCTTTCTTCCATATCCTCCCTTCTTTTCTTCTGTTATTTTACTAGTCGCCACCTGTCTCTTTCCCTCACATCCTTATTTCTTTCCTTTTCATTCCATTCTTTCTCTGCCTTCTTTTCTTTCCCTTCCATCATTACTTCAACTGCATGTCTTAACCTTTTTTCATGTCCTCTGTTTATTTGTCTTCTCTCTCTATTTATTCTCCTTTATCCTTTCTGTTCCTGCTGTCCCATCCTTCACTCACTTCCTTGCTGTACTTCCTTCCTTTTTTTCTTTGGGGTTTAGGATGACTTCCCGGTTGTACTTCCGGTTTGTTTTTGTCTCTGTCCCCATTGGAGAGATTTCTCATCACTTCCTGTCTTTGTGACACCAAGAAAGATTACACTTCCCCAGTAAGCACATAGACAGCAATAAAAACCTGACAGATATTTGAAACCCTTTCCGCCCTTGTACAAAACAAAAAAAGGTGTTGGCTGGAGATGGGATATAGCTTTGTATTTTTATATAGTACTAACTTGTATTTTGGTCATTGTATCTAATGGATGTGACAACTGGCCTTTCAATATGAACTCTACACATTCTTTCATGGCTCATTCATGTACCAGTTTTTTTAAGGAGTCATGTGGTGTGCGCTATGTATATTACTCTGTTTTCTTCATTCTTTCCTCCTAAATAAAAACTCTGGTCATGTCACACACAAGTCACCCTGAAATGTATTTACATAGCTGACTTGTGAACATGCATGTATATTCAGTTCTCAGACTGAAGTCTCAATCACCTCCCCTGTAGATAGGGATATGGTTGGGGGGCACAGCTGCTGAATGCCTTTGGATGCCACTGTGTCGGCTGAGACACTCACCCTGCTGACTATTATTACAAAGTGGCAGCTGCTGGTGGGAACTATCTTCACCTGTTAGTGAAAAGCATCTGATGACAAATGACATAACAATCACCATCACAGGACTTCTTGGTGAATCCTGAATACTGAATTGGCACTGATATAGAGCGGAATACCATGTTTAACACTTTTGTATCTGGAAGTCACTGATGACAATCACAACCAGTGAGCCTACTGTAGGCGGGGTTTGCACAAATTTTAAAAAAATTTTGAGTCTGGAGGTTAGTTCATATTCCTAAACATTAATCATTTCTGAAATCTGAGAATAAAATAGTGGCAGTTCAAAATTTTTTATGTCACTTGATATTTGCAAAATGGTTTAGCAAGTGCAAATGGTCAGTCAAAAGTAAATTAAAGTTGATTTTAGCACACACAAATGCAATATATTGCCCAAATATAAAAGATGAAGCTGGGCTGAGTAAATGGATACCCAACATGTCAAGCTTAAAAATTGTTCATCCAAATTCAGTACCCTATATTTTAAACACTTTAGAAGGCCCTACGGGTCATCACTTCAGAGCTAATCATGAATAGTGGCCCTAGAATTATTGCTCATACTCTGGCATGCATGGCTATATGTAACGTAGTACAAGTAGCGTTTTTTTACATAGGCACCCCTAAAGGATGTGTTTATGTTTGCGTGTATGTGCAGACAAGGTGGGCTCAAAATCTTTTTGGGGGGATTTTCAAATGCTTGGATATAACTTTATTTTTTGAAACTTTTTTTGTACTAAAACTTTATCTCATATAGGGGACAAACATTTCCCATGTGACATAAGCTGCTTGTGACAGGTTCTCTTTAATGAGATTTCACACCTTTATTGTGATGTCTCACCTGCCTTCCATTGAAGCTAGTGGAGCTCAGATCTCACACTTCATTAGCTTCTTTTCTGGCCACAGGGGCCAGGGAAGGTGACATCAGAAACTGGAAGTGATATTCTTTCATGGGTTAATTTTAGCTGGGGGGGGGGGAGGGACAAGTGAACAGATGTTTTCCCACCTCCCTCCCCTTCACCCAGTGACACCCACCATGCTGGTCTGGGGCCTGCAGGTGGGACAATGGAGCCCTGGTTGCATGGCAGGGGAGAGGCACAGTTCTGAGAGGCAGAAAGATGGATTGGACAGCTGTACAGCTGCTAGATTGCTTTTTATCAGTGTGAGTAAAACCCCCTGGAGCCACAGAGGTATGACATATGGCGGTGGCAGGTAAGGGTTAAACCTATGTCCAGGAGAATGGAGGGCATAGGCAAGGCTACAGTGGACTACAGTAGACTAATTCCAATAACCTCACCATACACCTGAAATTTCACCCCGAACATACAAGTTTCCAGTGCTGCCAGAGTGCCAACCTTGAACAAATCAGCGCAATAAAAAGAATGAAAAGGCTTCAAAAGCGAGGGGCTTTAATAAGAAAAGTAATAGCAAGAAGAAAAGAGAAAGAGAAGGGAAGCTTGCCCATTCTCCCCCGACCACATTCTTGAGTTCATGCAGGGATTGTATAAAGTCTATCCACTGATTCCAGATCCTCTCTAACCTCGCCTGTTTGTCCTGTGGGATGATCCCTAATTTTTCATTGAGCATCATTCAGGATATACTACTCCTATTCATTGAAACATCAGCTACAGGCAATTCCTTGGTTTAAGCCAGTCATATATGCATAAAATTTTAGCCAGTTCAGCAGGGACTGGCCGAGATTCGATCCATCTATGGGCAGGCTGGTTTTACTGAAGTCGATCCACTGATCAACTTCAGTACAACCAGCCTTTTTTTTTTTCGATCACTGCCAGTGGCTATAGCTACTAGCGGTAATCATTGTGTTCTGCTGGCAGGGGATTCTCCTGCCGGCAGAGCATAATAGCACTTGACTGTGTTGATGCGGGAATCAAGTGATTTTATTTCCTGCAGCCCATGGTTGAAAGAAAATTTCATCATCTATGGCTTGTAGACATGTGTGTTTAGTTTCATTACGGATTGATTTTGGGATGAAAATTTGATTATTAGAAATTCAGATGTATATGAATCTGTGAATGTACATGGACGAATCCGAAAAAAGTTATAATGAAATTAACGAATGCAATCATTTCTTTTGTGTAGTTCGGGCACATGGAAAGATTAATTCAATTTTCAAATTTGTTTGATAATTCGGATTCAAATACTGGAAATTTATGATTTAAATTGAAATTGTCACAGTCATTCATTTCAGTTCCATAATCTAACACACTTCTTAGGTTTGAAAATTTCTTGGCCGCTGAATCTTGCATTATTTACTCTGTTGCGTCCAAAAATATTGAATCCTTCCAAACAGTTTTAATATATACTGTAAATAACAAATCCACCCGAAATATTGAATTTGAAAGCTAATATATAGCAATCTTTTGAAAAACTGCAACATTTTTCGAATCCAACCAGACCGATGAATATGTTATTCTATATGATAAAACAAAATTCTCCAATGATCGAATGCACTCAAAACTAAAGAAAAATTGCCGGTGCACACATGTTTAATGGCTTTCTTCAGCAATGGACATTACTGCTACTTCTACTACTAAAATATCCAGTAGATCATACTGTTAAGAGTTACAAACACACTATATCTAAAGATGTACTTAATGTAAATGGAAACAATACAAATAGTATCAAGAACATTGTTTTAATGTTTCTATTTTAGGTCTCAACAATTCACTCAAAAGGATACTTTCTGCCAGAACAATTTCTCAGCAGTCCTAGGCATTGTCATATGGGATGGGTTGTTTGTAGCTACCTAATTGAAGACTTTGACATATTCTATTGTGTAGCCACTTTTGAAGGGCTCAAAGCACAACTATAGAAGGAAAACCTGACACCAAGAGATCAAAAGAGTTAGGCAATGTCAAATCAGGTGGCTAAAGTCCATGTTTGTAGTTTTACATTTATGGCATTTCACTTGAATTAAATGACTCGTTTTATATAATCAAACAGATGTTAAAAATGCTTGAAGATGGAGTATAAAGAGCTATATTAGTTGGTGACATACAGTCATAGAAAAACCCAGGGTTGTGCTCCCATATTCTTCCCTAGGACCTGACATGTTAGCCTCGCTTCTTTTCTAGAGTAGATTGGTAGCTGCCTGACCTATTTTTACATTTAGAAGATGGAAGCATGTTAATCTTTATGTAATTCACATGGCCACCACTAGAGAAAACCTGAGAGTACTTTTCATGGAGGGTAACCATGAAGTAAGTTGCAGTTCTCTTACAAAAGCATTGCCCCTTATCTCAGTGTAGCGGTCATTCCTGGAGGGGCCACTGAAAATGACAGTTTTTTTTCAAAGTAGTACAGAGATTGCCTGCCACAGATAGCACCATGCACACCAACAATACAGGCTCAGTCTAGGGGAAGTCTTTTTAGAATTTATTGCTGAAGAACTTGAACAGGAGATGAGTTTAAGAGTCACAGGATACTCTAAAATGATAATAGCAATCAATAGGAGGATAGTCTTCACATTTAATAACTGCAGTCACACATGAAAGTCCCAAATTAGGTAGTACTCACAGCGTCCCTCAGCTTCCAACGGGGGGATTCTCAGTGAAGGAGATAACAGATCTCCATACCAGGACTTCTGGAAGTGCCTCCAGCGTTAATCCTATACCAGTCTTCCCTGCTAAGGCCCAGACTGTAGCAAAAATCGTCTTTGCAATCTTCTCCAGTCCCTCAGCCTAACTCTTGCTGAGGCCTAGACCGCAATTCTTGACTCAGTAAAGTTGCCTCAAGGGGCAGCAGCCCCAAAAGAACTGGAACCTTCCCTGAAAAGGAAAGAACACTCTGGAAAGGTCTCCCAAACATTTATCAACTACAAGTCATCTTCTAGATGCCTCCTTCCAGAGATTGACTGGGGCATGATAAATATTCATAGAGACCATTTGACTCTCCCTGTCTTATATTCTGGAAGCTTCTTCCAGAGGCAGGTGAGATAAATCAAATAATCATCTAGGAACCCTGACTAGACACAACAGTAGATCACTGACTGCAGTGAAGCCAAGACTAAATTTAGCCTAGCAGCCTAACTAGAGGAGGGCACTACATCAGTTTTGCTAAGGACAGATAGATTTTCACAACTTTACTGGAACAATTTTCTTTGGACAGATGACATAATGAAAGTGTTTCATTGAGATTACTACCATAAAGAGAAGTTCCGGCAGTTACTAATTATAAAGATTCATACAGATTTTCAATCTCTGACTTTATCTGACAATTAGTTCAATATGTGGTCCAATAAAATTTTGGTTGTTTAAAAAAGTTGGCCAGGGACGTAAATATATTATTGTTATAATTATTTTCCAAATAATTAATTTTATTTCTTATTCCAGGTACTTATATAGCGGTGTACAATCTAAGGTCCCTAACTTACATTCATACACATACTAGGTCCCAATTAACCACTTGCTCTTCTGAGTATTTTGCCCCCTTCCTGACCAGGCCATTTTTTGTGTTACGGCGCTGCATTACTTTGACAATTGTGCGGTCATGCAACGCTGCACCCAAATGAAATGTACATTCTTTTTTCCCACAAATTGAGCTTTCTTTGATTGCCTGTGCGTTTTTAATTTTTTGCGCTATGAAAAAAAAAAGACCAACAATTTTGAGAAAAAAAACTGTATTTTTTACTTTTTGCTATTAAATATGTCCAGTAAAAAAATAAAAAAAATCAAATTTCGTCAGAAATTTAAACCAAAATGTATTCTGCTAATGTCTTTGCTAAAAAAAAATCCCAATACGTGTAAATCAATTGGTTTATGTAAAAGTTATAGCGTTTACAAATGTGGGTATATATACTGGGATTTATTATTTTCTTAAATTTTTACTAGTAATGGCGGCGATCAGCGACTTATAGAGGGACTGCGGCGGTTATTCTGACACTGGGGAGAACTGACTTGGTGTTATCGACATCCCCAGTGACACCAATACAGTGATCAGTACTAAAAAAAAAACCCACTTACATTGTACTAATGGCACTGAGCAGGAAGGGGTTAACATGAGGGGCGATCAAAGAGTTAACATGAGGGGAGATCAAAGGGTTAACTGTGTGCTGGGTGTGTTTTACTATGGGGCCGTGTGTTTGTGCTTCACTGTAAGCACACTGCTTTGTATGGCTGTGCTGTGCACAGCCATCCAAAGCAGTGTGCACGAGCTGACAGGGAGAACTGTTTTGTTTACAAACAGTTCTCCTCCTCATCGGAGATCCTTGGCAATCACCGGGCGATGGGGAGTAATCACCGGCCGGGTCCCAGTCATTAACTGTCGCGGCCGCAAATGGCGGCGTGGGTAAGGCGTGCATGTGCCTCGTGCGCGCCCCCTACCCAGAAATGTAGAATCATGTACATATACATGATTTTGCGCACTTGTGCCGCCCTATAGCAGTATTTCTGCTATAGAGCTATCGGGAAGCGGTTAACCTACCGGCATGTCTAAAGAGACACAATAACTGTGGAGAAAATAAATTAACACAATGATTATAATATGTAGTAACTGACAAATCCTCATTGACTCTCTTTGTTGATTATTTACAAAATGTGGACCAGAGAACCATCTGCTTAATAGCGAACATTTTTCAGTACAGATTGCCATTTACTGTAGAAGTAAACTAGTCCTTTGGGATGCTTACTGGTCTATTTTATTATGGGGTATTGATCTCCTACCATTCACACACCCTTCTAGAGCAAGGATCCACCAAAAACCATTGCTAAGTGAACGGACCAAAACACTTGCAACATATAATGAAGACATGGGGTTTGGCCCTAAGGGTCATCATCAAGATGTAGACTCTGTAATTTGGCAGCAAACAGCTAGGGGTCCTTCTTAATCAGCTGACTATAAGGAATGATTTGCTTAATGGAAATACTCAACTATCCTTGGCTAACTGCCCAATATACTGTGAATCCCAGCTCCAGGAAACCAATTTGCCACCAATATCAAGCTTATTTTCTTCTATACTTCTTATTGGGTAATTCATCAGTGAGAGTTTAATGTGGCATTTGTTGTCTGTCTTTTATGTAGTCTTCATTTTCCAATCTTAATTTTGAATATATTTTTCAAAACTTTCTAGAATGGATACTCTATGTTAATTTAAAAAAATACTGGAAGGATCTGACCCTTGTTAAAACCAGGCAACCTTTCATCTTTAGAAGCCACTTTTAGGAAGAATGTGTGGTTTCATACTTGGATACTGTCAGGAACGTTAGCACTGGATTATCGGTTTAGGCAAGGTGGCAGTTTCCCAGTGAAGGTAAGCTAGGAAGTAAATGGTAGTCAAAAAGACCGAAGTCAATATAACATTAGAAAAAGCATTGTCAGAGAGACTAGACTACGAGGTCAAAGCTAGATGTGCAATGCAGTACAAAAGAGAGCAGACAAAGGCATGGTTAAAAAATTAGGTCCAGGGAGCTCAACAGGTCAGAAGTCAGGATCAGATACAGGTTGATAAAGATTGGATGTGGAAGGTTGTAGGACCAAAACAGACTGAGAGCAACCGGGAAGAAGGAACCAGACAAGCTACAAGATAGAGCCAAAACACGGGGCAGGAAATTCACATTTACAGGGTTCTCAAAGTACATGTGAAAAACTAAACACAAGCAGTAATGGGAATCACACAGAAGCATATCCTAACAAGGGCAACCAGCAACATTTTTCAAGTGCATGCACGGCAAAGCAACATGTTCACGTTAAAGCAACCCTGTCAGTGTAAACAAATCCCAAAAAAAGGTGACTCCAAGTGAAGAACTCCTATATTCACCTCTCTGGTGGTGCATGTCTCCTATATCCCTTCCAAAGTTCCAGCTCTGCAAACACTATCAGTTTCACTCGAATTCAACGCTTCCAGGTGTGTCACATGCCCATGTCTCCTGCTGTGCATCATGGTTCCATCCCATGAATCTTACATCTCTACAGGACTCCAAAGTGATGTAGGGGTTGAAGGATGGCCCTTGTTCCCTATCATGGTACATGAAGTGTTGAATGTCAATGACTGGGAGGCTGCAGTGCTGGGATTTTTGTAAGAGATTCGAGCCACCAGAGAAGTGTGTAGGAACTTTTTACTTGCAGGGCATCTTTATTTGATTTTTTGTAACAATATTCCAACCAGTAGTAGGTCATACTAACCTTGCGTTCACTTAATCCACAGGTAGTGAATAGAGTTAGCACTGTTGACTCAAAGTTGGAGCTGGTCTGGTGACCAACATTAAAGTGAACCTGTTGCTTTGCCCTGCATAGACTTTCAATTGGTCAGATCAAATTCTAAATATACTTTTAAGAGGATCAACATAACAGCAGCAGCTTACCAGTATGCCAAAAGAAATATGCTAAGAGGATTTACATATCAGAGGTGTGAGCATCTTCATGTATGCTTTTGTGCATTGGGGTGGTGTAAGTGTAAAGAGTCTTTTTTGCTTTACGCTTGTCTTCGTATCAGATGTGATTAAATGTGCACTGGAAAAAGAGGATAGCAAACACTGACTGTATGTTAGGCTATACAAGACAGGAATGTATATATACAGTCAGGTCCATAAATATTGGGACATCGACACAATTCTAACATTTTTGGCTCTATACACCACCACAATGGATTTGAAATGAAATGAACAAGATGTGCTTTAACTGCAGACTGGCAGCTTTAATTTGAGGGTATTTACATCCAAATCAGGTGAACGGTGTAGGAATTACAACAGTTTGCATATGTGCCTCCTACTTGTTAAGGGACCAAAAGTAATGGGACAGAATAATAATCATAAATCAAACTTTCACTTTTTAATACTTGGTTGCAAATCCTTTGCAGTCAATTACAGCCTGAAGTCTGGAACGCATAGACATCACCAGACGTTGGGTTTCATCCCTGGTGATGCTCTGCCAGGCCTCTACTGCAACTGTCTTCAGTTCCTGCTTGTTCTTGGGGCATTTTCCCTTCAGTTTTGTCTTCAGCAAGTGAAATGCATGCTCAATCGGATTCAGCTGATTGACTTGGCCATTGCATAACATTCCACTTCTTTCCCTTAAAAAACTCTTCGGTTGCTTTTGCAGTATGCTTTTGGTCATTGTCCATCTGCACTGTGAAGCGGTGTCCAATGAGTTCTGAAGCATTTGGCTGAATATGAGCAGATAATATTGCCCGAAAAACTTCAGAATTCATCCTGCTGCTTTTGTCAGCAGTCACATCATCAATAAATACAAGAGAACCAGTTCCATTGGCAGCCATACATGCCCACGCCATGCTTCACTGATGAGGTGGTATGCTTAGAATCATGAGCAGTTCCTTTCCTTCTCCATACTCTTCTCTTCCCATCACTCTGGTACAAGTTGATCTTGGTCTCATCTGTCCATAGGATGTTGTTCCAGAACTGTGAAGGCTTTTTTAGATGTCGTTTGGCAAACTCTAATCTGGCCTTCCTGTTTTTGAGGCTCACCAATGGTTTACATCTTGTGGTGAACCCTCTGTATTCACTCTGGTGAAGTCTTCTCTTGATTGTTGACTTTGACACACATACACCTACCTCCTGGAGAGTGTTCTTGATCAGGCCAACTGTTGTGAAGGGTGTTTTCTTCACCAGGGAAAGAATTCTTTGGTCATCCACCACAGTTGTTTTCCGTGGTCTTCCGGGTCTTTTGGTGTTGCTGAGCTCATCGGTACATTCCTTCTTTTTAAGAATGTTCCAAACAGTTGTTTTGGCCACGCCTAATGTTTTTGCTATCTCTCTGATGGGTTTGTTTTGTTTTTTCAGCCTAATGATGGCTTGCTTCACTGATAGTGACAGCTCTTTGGATCTCATCTTGAGAGTTGACAGCAACAGATTCCAAAAGCAAATAGCACACTTGAAATGAACTCTGGACCTTTTATCTGCTCATTGTAATTGGGATAATGAGGAAATAACACACACCTGGCCATGGAACAGCTGAGAAGCCAATTGTCCCATTACTTTTGGTCCCTTAACAAGTGGGAGGCACATATGCAAACTGTTGTAATTCCTACACCGTTCACCTGATTTGGATGTAAATACCCTCAAATTAAAGCTGACAGTCTGCAGTTAAAGCACATCTTGTTCGTTTCATTTCAAATCCATTGTGGTGGTGTATATTTTTTTTTTTTATTTAAATTTTTATTTATTTTCCATATATTGCACATTTCATTCTTGTTCTCATACAAACAAATTTGCATACCTTTAATAACATTTCTATCAATCTTTATTCCCAATTACCGCCCCCCGAACTATCTAATTACCCCCCACCCAAAAAAAAAAAAAAAAAAAAAAAAAAAACACCTCCCTCCCTCAAAATAAACCCACCCACTCTGCATAATAGTGTTATCCCACTTCATACACGAATATAGGGTACGAATCCTTCTATCTTTCTCACGTGGTTACTTCATATATTTCACCATAAATTCTTCCCATGTTCTCCACCTCTTATAGAACAACCCCATCCTGTCTTCCTGCATATAGCACAGTCTCTCCATCTTATAAATCTGATTAGTTCTTTCCACCCAATCCTCTACCTTCGGCACCTCTGGTCTATGCCAAAACTTAGGTATCAACCCCTTCGCCGCATTTAGATAGCACCATATACCCGAATCCTTGTAGTTATTTACTGATAGCTCTGTACTATGTAGGAGACATACTGCTGGGTTCAATCCTATCTTTATCCCAGTGATATTCTCAATTAATTGAACGATCATCTCCCAGAAACCTTGAATTTTTGGGCATTCCCACCATATATGATATAAAGTGCCTACTTTTCCACATCCCCTCCAGCACTCTAGTGAATTTTCCCCACATATCTTATACTCAATGTTCGGTGTGATGTGCCATCTCGTTATACACTTGTAATTTACCTCCACCTCCCTCATACTTATATTCTTGTGTATTAATCTGTAAATTTTTCTTTGCTTATCCTCGTCAATCTCTATTCCCAAATCTCTTTCCCATTTACCTATATACATTGGTTTTGTGTAAGTGTCTAACTCAGTGAGGATTTTATAAATTTTTGCGGTGCCTCGCCTCCCATCACCTCGTGTTTCTAACAACCTCTCAAAGCCGTTCCAATCCTCTCTCGATCTGAACGGTCTTGGGAGGTTACTGACAAAATGTTTTAATTGATAATATTTCCATTCATCTATTTTAATAAAAAGTTCCTTTTTATCCCCTTTCAAATCACCAAGTGTTCTCAATTCTTGTCCATCCATTATGTCTCTCAGTTGGATATCTTTTTTTCTAATCCATTTCCCTATACTTTCCTCCTTGCCTGGGGGAAAATAATCCGTATTCCTCAGTGATATTAATTGTGAGTTAAAATCCCATTTCATAATTTTATGCAATTTATCCCAGACATTAAAAACATTCAATGTAAAAACACTAGTGGTATCCCTTAACCCTCTATGTTGTGCTGGTGCCCAAATAGTTCTCTTCAGGGTAACTCCGCTTAGTTCATTCTCAATCTGAACCCACTTTTTCCCCTCATAATTATGTGTCCAATCATAAATTCTTGTTAAAACTACTGCTTTATAGTACCTTTTAATATCTGGCACTCCCAGTCCTCCTCTCTCTTTATTTCTATTTAACAAGTCATATGATATTCTGGGTTTTTTATTTTTCCATATATATTTTGTCAACATTTTTTTTATTACTTTAAAAAAGGCCTCCGGAATTTTGATTGGAATCATCTGAAATTTATAGAGGATTTTTGGTACAATTATCATTTTTATCAGGTTTATACGGCCTATCCAGGATGGGTTACCTCCTTCGAATCTCCTAAGTTCCTTCTTAATCTCATTTAAGAGTGGGATATAATTTAATTTATACAGGTTTCTATATGAGGCAGAAAGTTTCACTCCCAAATACTTTATCTCTTTATTTTTCCATATAAAGGGGAATTCTTTTTGTATATTTTCTTTTTCACTATTTGAAAGGTTTACATTCAAGATCTCAGTTTTAGTTGGGTTAATTTTCAAGTTTGACAACTCCCCATACTCTTTTAAGCTCTTCATTAGAATTGGGAGTGTTATCCTAGGATTTCCCACATAAAACAAAAGATCATCCGCATAGGCAGCTACTTTATGTTCGACTTCCCCAATCTGCACTCCTTTTATATCTAAGTTCTTCCTGATAGTTGCCAATAATGGTTCCAATGCCAATATATACAACAATGGAGATAATGGACATCCCTGTCTAGTTCCATTTGACATTCTGATAGGTTCCGACCTCTCTCCATTAACCATTACTATCGCTGAGGGCTCTCTATACAGCTTTCCTATCCATTCTCTCATTCTTACTCCTATTCCTAGGGTTTCCAGGGTATCCATCATAAAACTCCAATCTACTCTATCGAATGCCTTCTCAGCATCGATCGAAAGTACTATTACCGGGGTTTTCCCCTTTCTAGCTTTTTGGATAAGCAACAGAGTTCTTAGGCCATTATCTCTGCCCTCCCTCCCCGGGACAAAACCCACCTGGTCCCCCTGAATCCATTCTGGCATGAGATTTTTTAGTCTATTTGCTAGGACCTTAGCATAGAGCTTGATGTCTATATTCAAAAGTGATATCGGTCTAAAGCTAGAGCACTGAGAGGGATCCTTCTCTTCCTTTTGTATCAGCACCACATGGGCCTGTAAAGATTCCTTTCTCATCTCCATGTCTCCTCCCAGGGCATTCATATATCTCTTCAGTTTGGGTATTAACAGGTCACTGTATTTTTTGTAGTATCTCACTGTATATCCATCTGGGCCCGGGCTTTTACCCATCGGAGTGTCCTTTAATGCTCTTATTATTTCTTCCTGTGTGATTTCCAAGTCAAGGGAATTCAGTTGATCATACTTTAACTTCGGTAAACCTGCATTTTTTAAATATTCCCTTCCTTTCTCTCTTCTCTCATTTCCATTTATATTTATATTTACTGGGTCTTGGGAGGCGATATTATATAGCTTGCTGTAATATTCTTTAAACACCTCGATAATCTCTTTAGTAGAGTAAACCATTTCCCCCTTGGGGTTTTTTATTTTCTCAATATAATTTCTATTTTTTTTTTTCCTCAAAGCTCTCATTAAATATTTTCCTGGTTTATCTCCCCATTTATATCTTTCACTTGCAACTTTATTAAACACTCTTCTCTTCTCCTCCTCCAGCAAAAGCTCTAGTTCTTCTTTCTTTTTTATCACCTTCTGTTTTATCTTTTCTGATCTTTTATTTTTATGTATTTGCTCTAACTCAGCTATTTCTTTTAACAGCCCAGTAACTTTTTCTCTTCTTTCCCTTTTCTTTTTTGCCCCAGACGCAATCAGGATACCTCTTATATAAGCCTTATGGGACTCCCACACTGTAGCCAACGATACCTCCCCTGTCTCATTCTCTCGAAAATATCTTTCAATCTCCTCTCTAATTTTTCGATCCACTACCTGATCCAGGAGGAGAGCCTCATTCAGCTTCCAACCTATCCCTCCTGTCAAACGTCTTCTCCACCTCATTTTCAATGAAACAGGGGCGTGATCCGAAAAAGACATCGCCTCAATTTCTACTTTATCCACCAAATCTATAAGATGATGATCTACTAATATATAATCCAATCTGGAGTACATCTCGTGTGCTTTGGAGAAGAAGGTATAATCTCTCTCCCTTCCATGAATCACTCTCCAAATATCCACCAGTTGACACTCCTGGATGGCCCTCTTCAGGATTCTCAGAGCTCTACCTCCATCTCTTTGCACAGAAGATGTCGTATCCATTTGTGGGTCCATACAAAAATTCAGATCACCTGCCACTATCAAACGTCCTTTCTTAAAGGCCATCAGTTTTCTCAGGACACCCTTCAGAAAAACTTCTGGTCTTTTATTTGGGCAGTAGATATTTACAATTGTACATTCTTGCTCTTGTAATCTACCCTTTAAAAACAGAAATCTTCCCTCAGGATCAACCTCTCTCTCATCTATCTCCAGCCTTACATTTTTTTCAAATCCTATTGCTACTCCCTTAGCTCTCTTGATTGGGGAATCCGCATAGAACCATGTAGGGTAACTTCTAGAGTACAACTTTATATTTGACTTAATCTCTAGGTGTGTCTCCTGCAGGAATACCACCGAAGCCTCCCTATACTGTAGCTCCTTAAGTAATTTAAATCTCTTCCCAGGACAATTCAATCCCTTTACATTATAAGTTACAAATCGGATATCGTCCATCTTTCATGTCTTATCCTTTCTCTCTTTTCCTATCTCTTTCTCGCCCATTATACAGAGTGTTACCCCTAAAAACCCCATCCTCCCTATCCCTCCCCCCCTGAAATCTCCGTCCTACCCAACCTCCCCTCTCCCCATCCCCCCCAGGCCTCCTGTGCCCTCGGATCATTATCCACCTCTGATCCCTCTATTAGGGTTCGACTCTGACAATGACCGCTCACCTTCCCCCCCTCCTCCCCAGTACCCCCTTATCTATTATTTCTCTATTTCCTCTTTCGACCAGCTGCCACTTTCTTGACCCACCACTGTCCAGCACTCCCGCCCCCACATCCCATTCAGGAATCTCTTGTCTCTGCAGTCCCAATTTATCACAAAATTCTTCCATATCTTCCGGGAATCTCAGTATTGCTGTAGTTCCATCCCTCCACCCAATTAAACTTGTGTCCCGGCCCCATCTGTATTTCACATTATGTTTTCTCATCACTTCTAGAAGGGGTTTCAGTGATCTCTTCCTTCTCAGAGTCTCTGCTGTTAAATCTGCAAAAATTTGGATACTTTTTCCTTCATATATAATATTTGTTCTTCCTTTAATCTTTTTCCATATTTCTTCTCTATCTCTGTAGTTATGAAGTTTAACAATTATATCCCTTGGTTTTTCTACCCCTTTTTCTTGTTGATACTTCCCAATCCTGTATACTTCATCCAATTTAAGCATCTCCTCCTCCGATTTATCCATTATAAAGATCAGAATTTTGGCAGTTAGTTCTTTTAAATCTTCTCCCTGTGTCAGTTCCGGGACTCCTCTTACTCTAAGATTATTTCTCCTTTCTCTATTTTGTTGTTCTTCCATCATATAAAGCAATCTCTTTTGTTCTTTTCTATCTTCCATTATCCACTTCTCTAATTTAGGGATGGCCTGATCTTGGGCATGAACCTTCTCCTCTATTTCCTCCACCCTAGTTAATAATTGTCCCAAGTCTTCTCGGATCATCCCCATCTCTTGCTTTATTGATTTTTCCAAGCCTTTAAACATTTCCGCCATTTCTTTTTTATTAGGTATTTGCATATCTCTTTCAAGTTCTCTCGGTTCAATGCCTTCCAATTGACTATTATATACTGGGCCCAGGGAGAGTCTCGGGCTATTATCCAAGCTTATTTCCAAATCACTTTTTTCACTTATTCCTTGGGATCTTTCTGGGGTAACGTTTCCTTGTGACACATATTTCTTGATCGTACCAGTTTGGGTGTTCTTAGTCCCACTCCCTTTGGTATTTTTACCTTTCATGTTATTTTTGGAACTTTTTGCTCTTATTTCAAGGAACTCCTGTTCTCTTACACCTCCCAATCTTCAGACCCACCCTGGGAATCTCCTGTTTCTTCAAATTAAATTTTTAATACAAAGTCTTATTATAGGCACATGGGAATCTAGTGCGGAGACTCAATGTATGTATAGGTCTGATATACAAGTCCAATGTATATAGAGTGTTAAAGAGGACCTGCAGGAATCACTCACCCTCCTCGCTGGAACTCCACTCCAAGAGCGTTCCTCCTCTATAATTGTGTCCTCTAGGAGGGATTCCTATGGATCTCATTTACCTCATATAGCTTGTCTTCTCATCACATGGCTCCTTAAATTGAAGGTGGTTCACGAGTTGAAAACACAATGGAAAAAAAAAAAAAAAAAACAGGAGTAATGTGGAAGTTGGAGGTTTTAGCCGTTTTAAGGAGGTGATACTATAAAACTGTTGAACTGCAGAGCTGATATGATGTGGTATATAGGTAGTGTTGAGATGTGGGTGAATAGAGGAGACAGGACGATGGTGGGCAACTATAAATGTTGTAATATTGTAATATATTATATTGTGGGGCAATACAATATTTACCCAGCATCTCTTCACCCACTTACTCAGCTGTCAGATGTCGGGCACCTCTCTCTCTCTCTCGCGCTGACACTCGGAGCTCCCAGAGCTCCTCTGCGGCTTCCCACGTGTCGGGGCCGCTCCAATGCCTCAGCCGTCTCAGTGGCGTCTCCCTGGCAACCCTACTCCTCCTCCGAGGCCAACGCTAGACAGCAGGGGAAGCCACGAGGCTTCCTTCTCCCGGCACTCTCCTGGATCCAGGCTCCGACTGTTTCCCCGACAACTCCACACGCTCCTCCGCAGACGCCGGCGGCCGTCAGGGGACAATCCCAGAGCGTCCACCCCTCGGCTCTCTCCCCGGCGCTCTCCTGGGTCTCAGCAGCCCAACCGTCCCCGGACCTCCGTGAACTCTCTTCAGAGGGTGAGTTGCTGATCCCTCTCCATGCTGCTGGTCTCTCTATCCACGGGGCCTCATGGGGAGGATAAACGAGGGGAAGCTAACGGAGAGTGCTAGCTACACACACTCCCGAACCGCCATAGCCAGGCTCCACCCCCAGCGTGATTTTGCGACTGTGAGAGGTGGTGGTGTATAGAGCCAAAAATTTTAGAATTGTGTCGATGTCCCAATATTTATGGACCTGACTGTATATATATATATATATATATATATATATATATATATAACCCCAACAGATTTGTCAGCAAACCTTTACTTTCCTTTCAGAATCATCATTTTCTATGGGACACTATACTACAAAATACTCCCACAAATGCAGGCCATTGATTGCAAACAAGATTTGTTAATTTGTACACACAAATAACTATTTTTCTTAAATGGTCATTGAACACCATGTTGCAAAAATGAATGCACCCCAATGAAAGTCCTAAGAGCAAAGCTAAATTTTAGACAACAAAATTCTAATTAACAAGAATTCAACTACAGGTGAATCTAATTAACGTATTTTTCGCTCCATACGACGCACTTTTTTCCCCCCAAAAAAAGGGGGAAAATGTCAGTGCGTCTTATGGAGCGAATATGGAGCGGCCGGTCCGGTATTTCCACCGCCGCCGTGTCAGAATACCGGGTCGGCCGCTCAGCTCTGCAGCGGAACCTTACCTGTTCCTCTATCCAGCGGCGCGCTGTCTTCCCGGCTTCTGTAGTGTGGGCGCTCGGCTTGACAGCCGGGTGCCAAGTGCACATGCGCAAGAAGCGGTGCTGTTTGTGAATGGTAAGGCGGCACCTGGGACACATGACAGGTCCCAGAAGCCGCCGGACCAATCACAAAGTGCAGCGCTTCTCGCTCATGCGCACTGGGCACCCGGCTGTCAAGCCGAGCGCCCACACTACAGAAGCCGGGAAGACAGCGCGCCGCTGGATAGAGGAACAGGTAAGGTCCCGCTGCAGAGCTGAGCAGCCGGCCCGGTATTCTGACACGGCGGCGGTGGAAATACCGGACCGGCCGCTCCATATTCGCTCCATAAGACGCAGAGCAGACACTAACTAAAGAACAATTCCACGGAAGTAAGAGCGGGTAATTGTCAAATTCAGGTACCCGCCCCCCCCTCCCCAAAGGTCAGCAGTCATCTCCTGTACTGTCCGCAGTCTCTGGTCATCTCCTGTACTGTCCGCAGTCTCTGGTCATCTCCTGTACTGTCCGCAGTCTCTGGTCATCTCCTGTGCTGTCCGCAGTCTCTGGTCATCTCCTGTACTGTGTCCGCAGTCTCTGGTCATCTCCTGTACTATGTCCGCAGTCTCTGGTCATCTCCTGTACTATGTCCACAGTCTCTGGTCATCTCCTGTACTATGTCCGCAGTCTCTGGCCATCTCCTGTAGTGTGTCCGCAGTCTCTGGTCATCTCCTGTACTATGTCCGCAGTCTCTGGTCATCTCCTGTGCTGTCCGCAGTCTCTGGTCATCTCCTGTACTATGTCCGCAGTCTCTGGTCATCTCCTGTACTATGTCCGCAGTCTCTGGTCATCTCCTGTATAATGTCTGCAGTCCATTGGTTCAGAATATTTTTTTTTCCTGTTTTCTGCCTCTAAAACCTAGGTGCGTCTTATGGTCAGGTGCGTCTTATGGAGCGAAAAATACGGTATTCATTAAACAGGTGTCCAGCAGACAGTTGATTATAAAAGGGCATTACTTAACCGCTTCCCGTCTGCCCTATAGCAGAAATACTGCTACAGGGCAGCACGGGTGCACAAAATCCCATACATTGCATTATTGTATATTTGCATTTCCGGGTTGGGGCACGCGCCCTACCTGCGCTGCCATTCGCGGCCGCAGCTGTCAGTCACCGGGTCCCGGCCAGTGATTACTCACCGGCATCCGGTGATTGCCGGGGATCTCCGACGAGGGGAAAAACTGTTTGTAAACAAAACAATTCTCCTCCCTGTCAGCTCCGGCACACTGCTTTGAATGGCTGTGCATAGCAGTGTGCTTACAGTGAAGCACACAGACATAGCCCTATAGTAAAACACACCCAGCACACAGCCCTTTGATCGCCCAAGATGTTAACCCCTTCCTGCCCAGTGCCATTAATAGTGTCAGTGCTTTTTATTAGCACTGATCACTGTATTGGTGTCACTGGGGATGTCAGTGACACCAAGTCAGTTCTCCCCAGTGTCAGAATGCCCACCGCATAGGTCGCTGATTACTGCCATTACTAGTAAAAAAAAAAAAAAATCCCAGTATATATACCGCCATTTATAAATGCTATAACTTTCACGTAAACCAATTAATTTACACGTATTGGGATTTTTTGAGCAAAGACATGTAGCAGAATACATTTTGGCCTAAATTTATGATGAAATTCGACTTTTTAAATTTTATTACTGGACATGTTTAATAGCAATCTTTTTTTATAGCACAAAAAATAAAAACTGCACAGGCGAACAAATACCACTAAAAGAAAGCTCCATTTGTGGGAAAAAAAAGAACATAAATTTAATTTGGGTGTAGTGTTGCATGACTGCACAATTGTCAATTAAATGAATGCAGTGCCGTAACGCAAAAAATGGCCTGGTCAGGAAGGGTGGTAAATCTTCTGGAGGGCAAGTGGTTAACAAAGAAAACCTCATAACATTTCATGCTGTCAGCAATGGCGCCACATGGAAGAGAAATGTCACAAGGCCTGAGAAAGAAAATAATTTCTTTTCACGTGAAAGGTGAAGGCTGCAAGAAGATCAGCAAAGCTTTACTTATCAGTTAGAATATTGTAGCAAAAGCGATACAAAAATGTATCAAAGATGGAACTGAAACCATCTCGCAGAGATGTCCAGTTCATCCATGGACATTAACACCTCGACAGGAGCGTCTTCTATTGAGAAGGGTTGAAGAAAATTGTCCTGAAAGTTCACTGCAGTTAGCTAAAGAAGTAGGAAGCCAAACTGGGGAACTGCAGAGGAATGGCGTGTATGAGAGTTGTCCACGAAGGAAGCCTCTCCTAAAGCTCATGCACAAAAAAGCCCACCTAGAATTTGTCAGGGCCCATGCCGAGAAAGAAGACTTCTGGGACTCTGTACTCTGGAGTGATGAGACCAAGATAAATGTTTCTGGAACTGATGGCTTTAAAACTGTATGGCGTCGCAAAGGTGAGGAGTACAAAGAAAAATGCATGGTGCCTACAGTGAAACATGGTGGTGACAGTGTCCTTCTGTGGGGCTACTTGAGTGCTGCTGGTGTTAGCAAGCTGCATTCCGTTGATGGTATCATGAATTCACAGATGTACTGCTCTATATTGAAAGATGCTACCATCACTCCATGCTCTTGGGCATTGTAAGGGATTTCCGGTGAGACGAATTGTGAATAGAAATGTGCATGCTCATAGAAACACCCGGAGAAGAGTGACCAGTTGTGCGCACATGCACGGCGAAGATTGGCGCCAGACGGACTATTTAAAGGGTGTCCCTGCCCATGTTGCCCATGTTGAGTGCTGACTGGTCTTCAGCTCCCCCGTGTCCTGCTTGTTCCTGTGTGATTCCCTTGATACTGGTTCCTGACTTCGGCTCTGCTC
Source organism: Staurois parvus (assembly GCF_062004578.1). NCBI lineage: Eukaryota > Metazoa > Chordata > Amphibia > Anura > Ranidae > Staurois > Staurois parvus. The sequence goes on along the minus strand of NW_028318089.1, from coordinate 828,381 downwards.
CTGATGTCGGCTTTGCTTCTGATTCTGTACCGTGCTGTCCGCCTGTTGATGACCCTGGCTATTCCTATGACACTGCTCCTGTCTCTCACCCTCGCTTCCTGCTTTGCTCTGGTGCACCCCTGGTGATCTACAAAACCAGCTCAGCATGTTACCACTGTGCCAGAATCAGAGGATCATCAGTCTTCCAAGGTCATCATCTGCAAGAGCTGCAAACAATATCTACTGGCGCTCTTGTCCCCCTGGTCCCTAGACACCCTCTGTTCCAACTCCAGTGGGGTCAGGGCTAGTGATACAAGTGAGGCCGACCTCGTCATTTCAGTCTCCCATCAGGTACGTGACAGGCATCGTGCACTTTTCCAATAGGACTATGATCCAAAAAACACATCTAAGGCCACTGTTGCATTTCTGAAGAAGAACCAGGTGAAAGTTATTTCAGTGGCCAAGTATGTCTCCTGATCTGAACACCTATGGGGATTTCTGAAGAGACAAGTTTAGCACCACTCTCCATCCAAAGGTCATTCTTGAATGGGAAAACCAGAAAATTTCCTATCAAATACTTACCGTAATTTTCCTTTCCTGATGGACTCCATGGCAGCATACGTAGGGGGGTTAGTTCTGCCCTCTCCTATAGGACTTCACTCGCATAAATCTTTGCTCCTTGCCAGAGGCCGTGTTCCATAACTAGCCTACTCATGACATTGGGAGGGTACTCCTGCTGCCATGGAGTCCATCAGGAAAGGAAAATTACGGTAAGTATTTGATAGGAAATTTTCCTTTTTCCTGACAGACTCCATGGCATCATACATATGGGAAATAACTAGCCATACACACACGAGTGGGCAGTTACTCAAAGACTTTAATTTGCCCCATCAACCGAAAGGACTTTCAAACTAAAATTAACAAAAGATAAGGAGGCAGGCTCTACACAGTAATGAACCATAAAAGTGTTGATTGAGGACCATGAGGCTGCTCTGCAGATCATCTCAGGGGTGACATGCCAGGTAGCCTCCCAGGATGCAGCCACACTGCTGGCTGAGTGTGTGGTCACTGCTTCTGGGGGTGCCAAGCCCTTAGCTGTGTAGGCCATTTGGATGACCTGTACGATCCAGGCCGCGATTGACCTGGGAGACACCCAGTCTCCCTTGGAAAAGGATGAATAGATGGTTCGAAAGGATGCTGTGACCTGTAAGTATAGCCTTAAGGTCTCACCTACATCCAGGGGGTGAACGTCATCAACACCCGAAGCTCTAAATGCTGGCAGGACAATCTCTTAGTTCTTATGGAAGACCGAGGTCACTTTAGGATTAGAACCTAGCATAAGGATGAGGACCACTTGATCTGGGAAGAATGTAAAAAATGGTTCTTTACAGCCAAGGCTCCCGATTTCAGAGACTCTTTTTGTCGATGTAATCACCACCAGAAAGGTCACCTTGATGGAGAGCTCCCTCACTATGGGTGGCCCAGCTAATTCTGGAACACCTCCAGAGAGGTGTTCCTCGGTTTCCTCTGGGTCTCAACCTTACTGCCGCTCTGGAGAATTGCCGAACCAGAGAGTAGTCGGCCCATGATACTCCAGTGAAGGCCAAGATGGCTGACACTTGAACCCTGAGGGTGCTGACCGACAGGGGCAGCTCCAAGCCTAACTGCAGGAATCCCAGGACATCCTGAACCCACGGATTACTAAAGGATCCACTCACGGTCGAGATATAGCCCATGAACTTTGACCAAACTCTAGCACAAACCCTGTTGGTACTTGGTCTTCGGGCATTCATCAGTAAAGGGATGACTTCAGCAGAACAGCCTAAGGCCTACAACCTCCTCCTCTCAAGAACCAGACCATTAGATGAGGCCTGGCTGGGCAAGGGTGAAGAATGGCCCCCTGCGACAGCAAGTCTGGCTTGAGAGGGAGAGGTACCTGATCCCAAAAGTTGAGCTGTGCGAGTACGGGAAACCATGGCTGTTCAGCCAGTATGGAATTACAGCCACTACCTTCACCGCTTCTGCTCTGAGCCTCTGATAAAACTTGAAGATAACAGGTACCGGGGGAAATGCATAAGTCATGCGAAAACCTCCACTGATTAGAGCATGTACCTTGAAGGCCTGGGGACAGCAATTCCTGGCGTAGTACATCCCCAGATTGATGTTGCATGGGAAGGCAAACAGGATGACTTCTGGACTGATTCCAGTGGTCAGTATCCACTTGAATACTTCTGTGTTGAGAGAGCACTCGTTGTTTTCCAATTGAATCCTGGATAGGAAGTCTGCTTGCAAGTTCTGGACTCCGGGGATGTATACTGCCAATATGTTGGACAGGTTTCTCTGAGCCCAAGCCATGATTGGCTCTACCTCTCGCAAGAGGGACAGGCTGTGGGTCCCTACCTTGTCTCCTTATGTAAGACACTGCCATCATATTGTTGGACCTCAGGAGGACTGATCTTCCCTGTGTTAAGTGCTGAAAGGCCTCTAGGGCACAGAGTGCCGCTTGTAATTCCAGGACGTTTGACTCCAACCTGTGGGAGGGAAAGCTCCATCTGCCCTGAGCTATCTCTGACTGGCAGAGAGCACCACCCCATCCGGAGCTACTGGCATCTGTAGTGATTGTGACCAAGGAGATGGGGGCAATTGAATGGCAGTTGAACATGTTCTATTACTGCAGCCACCAAGGAAGGCTCTCCTTCATGGATGAAGATATGTATATTACCTGGCCCATGCTGCCTGGATTCCACTGTTTAAGAAAGCCCTTCTGGAGGGGTCTCATTCTCCACTGTGCCCACTTTACCATGGGCACTGTGGACACCATGGTGTCATTGATATTCAGGCATTGGAGGGCCCGAATGTGTGAGGAAGACAGGGCAGGTAGTATTTGGCTCCGGATCACCGCAATCTTCTCCACGGGCAGGGAGATAGTGGCGCTGATCGTGTCGAAATGAGCCCTGAGGAATATTAGGGACTGTGTGGGCTCCAACTGGCTCTTCTGTATGCGGGATCCAGGTAAGACTTGCACTAGGTCCATAGGAGGAGGACAAAAAAGGAACACGGCCTCTGGCGAGGAGCAAAGATTTATGGGAGTGAGGTCCTATAGGAGAGGAGAGGGCGGGACTAACCCCCATATGTATGCTGCCATGGAGTCTGTCAGGAAAGATAAATGTTGCACTATGTTTCCATTCCATGCCTACAAGACTTGGTGCTGTCCTTACAAATCATGGAGGTCATACAAAATACTAGATGTAGTAGCTTTTGTTGTGGGGTGTATTCATTTTTGCATCAACTAATTTGAGTAAAACTGAAGATTTTGTAATCTAAGTTATATTATTAACCTTACTTTCATGTCATGAGCTAAACAAATGTTCTATAAAATTCAGTTTTGTCAAAATGTTGGAAATTGTTCTTGTGTTCATTGAGATATTGATTAAAATCTTACTATTCAAAGGATTGTATTCATTTATGCTGAGCATTGTGTATATATAGTTGGTCTAACACTGCAGGCAACTCTCTCTGCTGACAAACTGTATAAAATGTTCTTTTAAAATGTAGCTGTACTGACTATATACTGGCATTTCTCTTTTACACCTACAGTATGTCTCTGACATGCAGCACTCTTGTAATCTCCCCCCTTGTAAAATGTAGTATTCTGTTCTTTGCAGCATTTAGCTCTCTCTGTTGACATGCAACACTCTCCTGTAACACACAGCTCTGTGGTATTATACAGTGCTCTCTTGCATCTTGCAGCATGTAACGCTCTCTGGTGACCTGCAGCACTCTTCTGTAACATTCAACTCTCTATTATGTTGCACAGCACTCTCCTGCAGCTTGTAACTCTCTCTGGTGACATGCAGCACTCTTCTGTAACATTCAGCGCTCTATTATGTTTCAGCACTCTCCTGCAGCTTGTAACTCTCTCTGGTGACCTGTAGCACTCTTCTGTAACATTCAACTCTCTATTATGTTGCACAGCACTCTCCTGCAGCTTGTAACTCTCTCTGGTGACAAGTAGCACTCTTCTGTAACATTCAGCTCTCTATTATGTTGCACAGCAGTCCCCTGCAGCTTGTAACTCTCTCTGGTGACATGCAGCACTCTTCTGTAACATTCAGCTCTCTATTATGTTGCACAACAGTCCCCTGCAGCTTGTAACTCTCTCTGGTGACATGCAGCACTCTTCTGTAACATGCAGCTCTTTATTATGTTTCAGCACACTCCTGCAGCTTGTAACTCTCTCTGGTGACATGCAGCACTCTTCTGTAACGTTCGGCTCTCTATTATGTTATACAGCACTCTCTTGCAGCTCTCTATGATAACATGCAACACACACTCCTGTAACATACAGTTCTCTATGGTTTTATAGAGCACTCTCTTGCAGCATATAGCTCTCTCTGGTTACATGCAGTACCCCCTGTAACATACAGCTCTTTTTTTTTTTTTTACAGCACTCTCTTGAAAGTTGTAACAAACCTTTCTGATGAAAAGCAGACTCTTCTGATAATGCAGCACTCTCTTGTGACAAAGGGCGCTCCCTTTGAAAAACATGATATACAAATTAAAATGGTACTGGTGAGTTGGGGTTTGGTTTTGCTGCAGTGCAGGTATAGCTAAGCAGACCTGAATGAAATCTGAGCAAAGAGTGATTTTGTTATAATTTAAGATTGTATGATTCTAGCACTTATTTTTGCAAGAGAAAGCCTGGGATCAGTAGGAAAGACGTTACCAGACTGGTTAAATCATAATGCAGGAAACAGCTGTGTTTCTCCTCTAAATGAGATTTAGGATTTGGCACTGCACAAGCTTAATACTGCAAGCAACACTTTCTGCAGACCTTACTGCATGATTCAGTGAATGTCTCAGATGAAGAAAAAAATCCAAAGAAAAATAATAAAATATACACCAAACATTTCTATCCTATCCAAGACCTGATAGCATAAAACTGATCTGAGCTGAACAACATGCACAGGATGTCTGGTTACAAGAATAGTGCATGAAAGATCAGTCTTTTGGCTGAATACACATCTTTACATTGTGGTAAATGCTGAAATCTGCATGTAACATGCATTACAGCAACATATGATACAGCATGATATACATATATACAGTGAGGAACAGAAGAATTTGAACACCCTGCGATTTTGCAAGTTCTCCCACTTAGAAATCATGGAGGGGTCTGAAATTCACATTGTAGGTGCATTCCCACTCTGAGAGACAGAATTTAGAAAAAAAATTTCAGGAAATCACATTGTATGATTTTTAAAGAATGTATTTGTCTTGCACTGCTGAACATAAGTATTTGAACACCTGAGAAAATCCGTGTTAATATTTGGTACAGAAGCCTTTGTTTGCAATTACAGAGGTCAAACGTTTCCTGTAGGTCTTGACCAGGTTTGCACACACTGCAACAGGGATTTTGGCCCACTCCTCCACACAGATCTCCTCTAGATCTGTCAGGTTTCGGGGCTGTCGCTGAGCAACACGGAGTTTCAGCTCCCTCCAAAGATGTTCTATTGGATTTAGGTCTGGAGACTGGCTAGGCCACTCCAGAACCTTGATATGCTTCTTACAGAGCCACTCCTTGGTTATCCTGGCTGTGTGTTTCGGGTCGTTGTCATGTTGGAAGACCCAGCCACGACCCATCTTCAATGCTCTGACTGAGGGAAGGAGGTTGTTGCTCAAAATCTCACAATACATGGCCCCATTCATCCTCTCCTTAATACAGTGCAGTCGTTCTGTCCCCTTCGCAGAAAAGCACCCCCAAAGCATGATGTTACCACCCCCATGCTTCACAGTAGGGTTGGTGTTCTTGGGATGCAACTCATCCTTCTTTTTCCTCCAAACACGACGAGTGAAGTTTAGACCAAAATGTTCTACTTTAGTCTCATCTGACCACATGACTTTCTCCCATTCCTCCTCTGGATCATCCAGATGGTCATTGGCAAACTTCAGATGGGCCTGGACATGTGATGTCTTGAGCAGGGGAACCTTCCGTGCAATGCATGATTTGTAACCATGACGGCATAGTGTTCTACCGACAGTGACCTTTGAAACTGTGGTCCCAGCTCTCTTCATGTTATTGACCAGCTCCTGCCTTGTAGTTCTGGGCTGATTCCTCACCTTTCTTATCATCAATGATACCCCACGAGGTGAGATCTTGCATGGAGCCCCAGTCCGAGGGAGACTGACAGTCGTCTTTAACCTCTTCCATTTTCTAACAATTGCTCCAACCGTTGATCTATTTTCACCAAGCTGCTTGGCAATTGCCCCATAGCCCTTTCCAGCCTTGTGGAGGTCCACAATTGTGTCTCTGGTGTCTTTTGACAGCTCTTTGGTCTTGCCCATGGTAGTAGTTGGCGTCTGACTGACTGTGGGGTGGACAGATGTCTTTAAAGAGCTCAGACAGGTGCTACTAAGTTAGATTAATGAGTGGAGTAGAGGTGGACTTTTTAAAGGCACAGTAACAGGTCTTTGAGAGACAGAATTTTTGCTGTTTCTTAGGTGTTCAAATACTTATGTTCAGCAGTGCAAGACAAATAAATTCTTTAAAAATCATACAATGTGATTTCCTTAATTTTTTTTTTAAATTCTGTCTCTCAGAGTGGGAATGCACCTACAATGTGAATTTCAGACCCCTCCATGATTTCTAAGTGGGAGAACTTGTAAAATCGCAGGGTGCTCAAATACTTCTGTTCCTCACTGTATGTGCATTGCTTTTTATTCTAAAATTAATTCATTCACATAATTTTCAGGCCAGCTCCAAAATACACACAAGATATCTTTATGAATAGAAACTTGCTCTTTAATGCTCATACATGCATGTAATAATGTTTACATGCGTACAGCTCAAATGCGCTCTATTGAAGCTTCCTGCGTCCTTGCAACAGAAGAACACTAGGCAGCTTTCTTCAAAAGTTGCCTGCATCCTAGCAATAAAAGGATGCTAGGTGGAAGAAATTGATTGCATCTTAGCAACAGAAGGATGCTAGATGGAGAAATCCACCTGTATCCTAGCAACAGAAGAATGCTAAGTGGCTTCCTTCAGAAGTTGCTTGCATCCTAGATGCAAAAGGACGCTAGACGGAGGAAGCCACCTACATCCTAGCAAAAAAAGGAAGTTACATGGACAAAGTTACCTGCATCCTAGCAACAAAAGATTACTATGCAGCTTCCTTCAGAAGTTGCCTGCATCCTAGTAACAAAAGGATGCCAAGTGGAAGAAGACACCTGCATTCTAGGAACAAATAGATGCTAGGTGGCAGAAGTTGTCTGCATCCTAGCATCAGAAGAACACTAGGCAGCTTTCTTCAGAAGTCACCTGCATCCCAGCAACAAAAGGGTGCAAGGTAGAAGAAGCTACCTGCATTCTAGCAACAGAAGAATGGTAGAAGTCATTTGCATCCTAGCAACAAAAGGATGCTAGGTGGAAGAAACAGCCTTTATTCTAGCAGCAAAAAAATACTAGTTGGAAGAAGTTACCTGCATCCTAGCAACAGCAACAGAAGAATAGTAGAAGACGTTTGCATCCTACCAACAAAAGGATGCTAGGTGGAAGAAACAGCCTTCATTCTAGCAGCAAAAAAATACTAGTTGGAAGAAGTTACCTGCATCCTAGCAACAGCAGAACATTGAGCAGCTTCCTTCAGAAGTTGTCTGCATCCTAGTAACAAAAGGATGCCAAGTGGAAGAAGACACCTATATCCTAGCAACAAAAAGATGCTAGATGGTAGAAGTTGTCTGCATCCTAGCAGCATAAGAACACCAGGCATCTTCCTTCAGAAGTCACTTGCATCCCAGCAACAAAAGGGTGCAAGGTAGAAGAAGCTACCTGCATCCTAGCAACAGAAGAATGGTAGAAGTCATTTGCATCCTAGCAACAAAAGGAAGAAACAGCCTTCGTTCTAGCAACAAAAGAATGGTAGGTGGAAGAAGTTACATGCATCCTAGCAACAGCTGAACACTGGGTAGCTTCCTTCAGAAGTCACCTGCATCCTAGTAACAAAAGGATGTCAAGTGGAAGATGACACATGCGTCCTAGCAACATTAGGATGCTAGGTGGTAGTAGTTGTCTGCATCCTAGCAACAGCGAAACACTAGTAAGCTTCCTTCAGAAGTCACTTGCATCCCAGCAACAAAAAGGTGTAAGGTAGAAGAAGACACCTGCATCCTAGCAACAGAAGAATGGTAGGTGGCTTTCTTCAGAAGTTGTTTGCATCCTAGCAGCAAAAGGATGCTAGGTGGTAGAAACAGTCTTTGTTCTAGCAGCAAAAGAATGCTAGGTGAAAGAAGTTGCCTGCATCCTAGCAACAGAAGACCATTTACACTACAATGCAGCAACTACATTTTGCTCAAAAGTTAGATACGTACGTATAGTGCACCTATAACTCTTAGGGCTCGTTCACATTTGGCTGTTTTACCAACGCTTGCCAAACGCCCCTATAGCGTTTGGCAAGCGTTGGTCCAGCGTTTGCGGAGCGTTTGTTAACGCTCGGCAAACGCTCCGCAAACGCCACATGCGCAGTTTAGCGGCGGTTGCTAGGTGTTTGCCGAGCATTAATAACGCCCCACAAATGCCTATAATGCAGTTTGAGTGGTGTTACCGCTCCGCAAACGCCCCGCAACCGTGTCGCAAACGCACCGCAAATGCCGGCTGGGCGTTTGCAGAGCGGCACCATAGACGAGAATAGGAGGCTTCAACGCCTCCTGACTCGACCAGAGGTGTCCCTTTTGCCATGACGCAACACGATGTGACGCAAACGCTCCCGTTAGAACAGCACCATGTGCTGTAATGTGCAGAATTAGCAGAGGCGTTTGGTAAGCAGTAAAAACGCTTCCCAAATGCCTCTCTGCCACCTGCACACAACGCTAGTGTGAACGTAGCCTTACTGTCATATTTCATATGTCACACATAATATGTACATTCTATGCATTATGCTGTCCTTTTCCTCTCAAAATAATAAAATATTCACCTTACACTAAGCTGACTTAAATCTCCACATATCAAACCTCGATTACTGAAAGGTACACAGAGAAGGATCACATGTCAATGTAATACAAAAGTCACTGTTTCATATTTGTAGCAGCAGACTGGCAGTTTTGGAGTCCCATGTATCTCACAGGAAATGTCTATGTGTAAAAGCGACCTCACCGGAAATGAGAACCATTCTTATCACACAGGCTTTGCATTGCCTTGCACTGAAAAAATCATGCAGGATGTATACTTGTGGGGGCTGAAGTGATTTGAAATATTTTGAATTGGCAGCCCAAAGCAACAAAATGCATGTGTTGAAGTGCACTGTGTTACAATGTGAATAGGCCTTGATAGTTACAAGTTATCCTGAATTAGTGTTCATTTCTTTATTGATGCAGGTTGCAAAGAATGGAAACAGAAGATCTCAACATAGAACCACCTAGGCCTGAGAGTAACACATTTTCCTGCATTGGTTCTGTTTGCTGATTGAGGTTACTGCAATGCACTAGTCTGAATAGACCTAAAACAGGGTTCATACATTGCCATGCAACATTCTGGTGTCTTTATTGGCACATTCACACTAATGATGAACCCAATTGTCCTCCAATCTCATCTTTAGCTGGACCCAACTTTTTTTACTCGAGTAAGATGGGGGCCGGGACATCATTTACCTGCTATGTTTACCTTTATTTAATATTTTTAAATTATATTTTGTATTAATTATGGTTACAATTACAACAATTTTCTGGCGATAAACAAAACATACAATCTCCATATCAAATTTTACAAATTCCAATTCCCTCCCTGACCCCTGTCCCCCCTATCCCTGGTCACCTGGTATCTCTCTACTCTCCTTCCCCACCTATCAAAGGTGGGGAAGCCATCGGTGCTCTGATTTCTTGGTCCTCTTTTACACTCCAATCAATTCAAGGTATATCATGGATTTTTTAAACCCCAACCATCTGTTCCAAATTTTATAAAATTTTTCAATTTTATCTTCTCCAATGTGGTATAGTTCTTTCAACCTATATAAACTCCGCTCTAGTTATCCAATCCTTAATATTTGGGCGATCCTGAGCCTGTCAGTACCTAGGGATCAAGCCTTTTGCAGCATTTATTAAATGAAATATCATCATATTCTTATATTGTTTTACCATAAGGTCGGTATTATGAAATAGGCATGAAAATCCTTTAAAACACTGATCCCTGTTATCTCGTGTATTGGTTGTATTACTTCTTGCCAGAATTGCTGTATTTTGGGACAGTCCCACCATATGTGTGCCATTGTACCTTTCTTCCCACATCCCCTCTAACATAACTGTGAATTTTCTGTTTGTTGATTGTGTTCCACACTAGGTGTATCATACCACCTTGTTAAGCATTTATAGTTCATTTCTACAGTGTTCATGTCAACTACCTTGTGCACCAAATTAAGTATTTTCTTTTTTCTAGTTCATTTAATTTAGTTCCTAATTCCTTTGCCCACTTTTCCAAGATTGGCGGCAAGGCAGATCCAGATAAACCAGTAAGAATTTTATAAATGCGAGAGGTAACATGCTTACGCATTGTATCCGTACTAAAAAATTGTTCCAGTGGATACATGTCCTCCGCCATCCTTAGAGGCTGTGGGAGTGCTGCCACGAAGTGTCTTAGTTGGTAATAACGTCACTCGTCAAGTCTAAAAAAAAAATGTCCTCCTTATTTTTTAAATCTATAAAAGTGCACAATTCCCTTTTCTCAGTGATATCTTTTAAATGTGTATTTCTATCTTTTATCCAATTCCCTGCAATATTCTCTTTCCTTGGAGGGAAAAGTTCTGTCCCCACCAACAGTATTAACAGTGAGTTGTATTCCCCATTTGTTTATGAATACTACACCATATCCTAAGAACATTTTGTGTTAAAGTGCTAGTATTTTCAGAACACTTTCTAAACTGTTGTGGAAGCCATATAATCTTATCTAACTGGGACTCACTCAGTGCATTTTCCATCCTAACCCAACATTTTTCCTGTGAATTACATATCCAATCTACTATACGTGAAATCAACACTGCCCAATAATATCTTCTGAAATCCGGCACACCAAGACCCACATTCATTCTATCTTTACACAATACCTCATAATTTACTCTTGGTCTTTTATTTGCCCAAATATATTTAAGTATAATTTTTTTTATCTCAAAGAATGACCTCGGTAAATATATTGGGAGCATTTGAAATTTATACAGAACCTTAGGGACTATAACCATTTTTAACAAATTTATGCAACCAATCCAAGACAGTGATCCAATAGATATTCTCCTCAATTCATCCTTCAGCTCATTTATCAATGGAATATAATTTATATGATATATATCCTTTAGGGCTCGTATACATGGGACGTTTGTAATACTCTTCTGAATGATGGAAACTGACTGCTGGAAAATGTAGGTTAAAAATCGTCAGTTTAGCCGTGTTTGCATACTGCGTTTATGCGCGTTTGTGAGTGTTTGCGTTTAGAAGCTTTTTTTTAAGATAAACGCAGGAGACCTTCCAAAATGCCCAGAATACACTGCATTAGCAGATGCAAGGGGGTGCCATTAATGATCAATGACACCACTGCACCTAATACATCCATATCCTACCAACCTTTCCTGACATAGACCACCCTGAGTGACAAAGCTCTGCTTCTCACTATGCACTGTGTCCATCTACAGAAAGGAAATCTGTGTAGATGACAGCTTGTGTAGTATTTCAATATTTTGCTGCAACCTACCCAGATGTACAGTGAAGGAAATAAGTATTTGATCCCCTGCTGATTTTAAATGTTTGCCCACTCACAAAGAAATGATCAGTCTAAAAATTGAATGGTGTATTAGGTGTATTGTAACACTGAGAGACAGAATAGCAACATAAAATTCAAAAGAAATGCATGTCTAACAAATTATGCACTGATTTGCATGTTCATGAGGGAAATAAGTATTTGATCCCCTACACTTCTACTAAGTGGGACTCGTGTCCGCTGACAAGGAACATGCTGACTGAAAGAAAGAGCAGAGAGATTACCTCATCATTGTATTGCTGCTCATTCATTTTCAAATCACAGGCTGGGGTGAGGAGGTGTCCAAGCCATGTTGCTTAATTGTAGCGGTGAAATGTCAGGTCAGGTCACCAGGTTGGCTATTCTGGGTGGTAAGCCTATGTATACCTCAGGACTAGAATGTACAGGTAAGACAGCTCTCATATATACAGTGAAGGAAATAAGTATTTGATCCCCTACTGATTTTGAATGTTTGCCCACTCACAAAGAAATGATCAGTCTAAAAATTGAATGGTAGGTGTATTGTAATATGGAGGGACAGAACAGCAACAAAAACTTAAAAGAAATGCATGTCTAACAAATTATGCACTGATTTGCATGTTCATGAGGGAAATAAGTATTCGATCCCCACCATTCAGCAGGATTTCAGGCTACCAGGTGTCTTTCATACAGGTAACAAGCTGAGATTAGAAGCAGTCTCTTAAAGGGAGTGCTGCTAATCTCATTTTGTTACCTGTATAAAAGGCCCCTGTCCACAGGAGCAATCAAACAATCAGATTCCAAACTCTCCACCATGGCAAAGACCAAAGAGCTGTCCAAGGATGTCAGGGACAAGATTGTAGACCTACACAAGGCTGGACTGGGCTACCAAACTGTCGCCAAGCAGCTTGGTGAGAAGGTGACAACAGTTGGTGCAATCATTAACAAATGGAAGAAACACAAAACAACTGTCAGTCTCCCTAGGTCTGGTGCACCATGCAAGATCTCACCTCGTGGAGTGTCAATGATCATGAGAACAGTGAGGAATCATCCCAGAACTACACATGAGGATCTTGTCAATGATCTCCAGGCAGCTGGGACCACAGTCACCAAGAAAACAATTGGTAACACACTACGCCAACAAGGATTAAATCCTGCAGTGTCCGCAAGGTCCCTCTGCTCAAGAAAGCACATCTCCAGGCCCATCTGATGTTTGCCACTGAACATCTGAATGATGCAGAGGAGGACTGGTTGAAAGTGTTGTGGTCAGATGAGACCAACATCGAGGTCTTTGGCATAAACTCAACTCACCGTGTTTGGAGGAGGAGGAGGAATGCTGCCTATGACCCCAAGAACACCATCCCAACTGTCAAACACGGTGGTGGAAACATTCTGCTTTGGGGGTGTTTTTCTGCTAAGGGGACAGGACAACTGCACTGCATCAAAGGGATGATGGACGGGGCAATATACCGTCAAATCTTGAATGAGAACCTTTTTCCCTCAGCCAGGGCATTGAAAATGGGTCGTGGATGGGTGTTCCAGCATGACAATGACCCAAAACACACGGCCAAGCAAACAAAGGAGTGGCTCAAGAAGAAGCACTTTAAGGTCCTGGAGTGGCCTAGCCAGTCTCCAGACCTTAATCTGATTGAAAATCTGTAGCGGGAGCTGAAAGTTCAAGTTGCCAAACATCAGCCACCAAACCTTAATGACTTGGAGAGGATCTGCCAAGAGAAGTGGGTCAAAATCCCTCCTGAGATGTGTGCAATCCTGGTGGCCAACTACAGGAAACATCTGAGATCGCTGATTGCCAACAAGGGATTTGCCACCAAGTACTAAGTTATGTTTTGTGAAGGGGATCAAATACTTATTTCCCTCATGAACATGCAAATCAGTGCATCATTTGTTAGACATGCATTTCTTTTTAATTTTTTGTTGCTATTCTGATCATTTTGTTGCTAGACTGATCATTTCTTTGTGAGTGGGCAAACATTCAAAATCAGCAGGGGATCAAATACTCATTTCCTTTACTGTAGGTGATATCATTCCACTTTCTTTCCTATTCATGGCTGTGAAAAAAACCAAAAACTGTACTATGTAGTGCTCTCCTCCCTTGTGTTTCCACTCTCCATTTTGCCTGAGATTGACAACAATAAAGGGTCATGTTTTGTTTTTGGGATTTTGACAGGTTCTCTTTACCATCTCCCTACCACCATACTGTACAGTGGGCAGGTGGATGTCTATTTCTGGAATGTCTTCAGAAATAGCCATTAGGCAGCCAGTGCACCATGGCTGGGAATAGCACTCTCTATGGATGGCTCAGTTCACAAACACAGTGTACAGAGCCAATCCAAGAGGTTCTGTACTATGTGATGGCTGTGATGACCGATGACAGCGATCACAAAATGTAAATGGAAAACTGTTTACATTGGAAAACCTTCCCTTTACTCCTACTACAGAAGAAGGGGAAACTAATGAACTAATTCATGATCCTTCATTAGTTCCAGGGCACAGGCAGCAGCAAATTGTTAGAAAGGGGAGAGGTTTTGATTGTGGGATCAATTTTTTTAACCCTTTCACCTCCCCATGCTCTCCTGTACATTTCAGCTCCATCCTATCTCTATGTGACCTGTATATTAACCTCTTGCCTCCCTAATCCTGCACATTTGATCATTAACCCCCTCATCTCCTCCTCCCACTGTATGTGACCTTTTACCTCCCTAACCCTGCAAGTCTAATCAATAACCCCTTCATCTCCATCCTGACACTGTATGTAAACTGTACATTAATCCCTTCACCTCTCCCTTTCCTCTCTATGTAACCAGTACATTAACCACTTCACCTCCCCTCCCTCTCTATGTAATCTGTACATTAATCCCTTCATCTCCCCTTCCCATTGTATGGGAGAACACTAACCCCTTCACCTCCCCTCTCTCTGTATGCAACCTATACATTAATCTGGAACTAAACCCTCCTCTCCTTTTCAGCGAAGGAAGCTACCACCTTAGCTTTTTTTTATCTGATTTGACAGTTAAATTCCTGGCATGCTGGGAATGTAACTGGTTTGTGAAACTGTTCAATTGATGGGTTTAGTTCCACTTTCATTCCATTATATCCTCCTCCTTCTGTGTATGACCTATACATTAACCACTTTCCCACCGCCCTATAGCAGAAACACTGCTACAGGGTGGCAGGGCTGCGCAAAATCACGTATATATAGGTGATTTTGCATTCATGGGTAGGGGACGCGCATGCATCCTACCTGCGCCGCCATTGGCAGCCTCAGCTGTCGATCACTGGGTGCCGGTGGGGAATCACCGAGTATCACTGACGGGGGAGAGACCCTGTATGTAAACAATACAGGTCTCTCCCCTGTCAGCTCCTACACTTTGCTTTGTATGGCTCTGCATAGCAGAGCCATACAAAGTAATGTGCTGACACAGTGAAAGACACACACAGCACACAGTAAAACAGCACACAGTTAACCCTTTTAGTGTCCCAGATGTTAACCCCTTCCTGCCCAGTGCCATTAATACAGTGTCAGTGCTTTTTATTAGCACTGATCACTAGATTAGAGTCACTGGGGATGTCAGTGACAGTTAATCAGTTGCCCCCAGTGTCAGAATGCCCACCGCAGTCTCGCTATAAATCGCTGATCGCCACCATTACTAGCATAAAAAAAAATCCCAGTATATATACCTACATTTGTAGATGCTATAACTTTTAAACCAATTAATTTACACGTTTTAGGATTTTGTTTAGCAAAGACATGTAGCAGAATACATTTTGGCCTAAATTTATGACAAAATTTGATTTTTTAAATTTTTTTACTGGACATGTTTAATAGCAAAAAGTCAAAAATATTGTTTTTCTCTCAAAATTCACAGTTTTTTTTTGTTTATAGCACAAAAAATAAAACCGCACAGGTGATCAAATACCACCAAAAGAAAGCTCTATTGGTGGGAAAAAAGGACATAAATTTCATTTGGGTGCAGTGTTGCATGACCACGCAACTGTCAGTTAAAGTAACGCAGCGCCGTAATGCAAAAAAATTACCTGGTCGGGAAGGGGGGTAAATCCTCTAGAGGGCAAGCGGTTAAAGTGGAACTTTAGTGCACAATAAAAATGGGCTAACAGGCAGGACGTTCAATGCAGAGACATGTTTTATCTCTTCTGCTTTAAAACTACTTACCTGCCTGTCCACCCTTGTACATTAAGCCACACACGGCTAGCTCACTCTACAAATTTAGCAATGGCGAATCTTACTGACCTCCTGTACATACATGGGAGTGACGTCATCCCTGCCTGGCCAATGAAAGAAACTGGCGATTTAGACCCAAAAGCCAGCCACCCCAAAATATCAGCAGCTTAGCGGGGACACCACATCACTGGAGATGAGTATAGTTCCATTTTAACCCCTTCATCTCCATCTTCCCACTGTATGTAACCTGCACATTAACCCCGTCACCTCCTCCTTCCCTTTGTGTTTGACCTACGATGCTGCTGTATCTAGCACACCATTACAAACCCCAATGTTTTAATCCTCTCAATGCCAGTATGTCTCTTCATTTAAAAAAATGTGATCACCTTGGGGTGTCTACTTTTTTGGTCATTTTGGGGGGTTTCGTATTGTCCTGGCATTTTTATTTGATATGTTTTACAAAAGTAAGTAAGGTAAACAACTTATTTTCTAAATGTTTAGCCTTTTTCTTTTCTTTATATCATAAAATATGTATATACCGGTACACAAGTGAATAACTAATTAATTCAAGCTTGAGTTGGTTATGTGAAGGGTTTTCAGTAAAGCCCAACCCTAGGATGTCTGAAAATTCCCCCTTCAGTGGTGCCACAACTGTACTACAAGGGTTAACTGCTTGTTTAGGCCCAGGGGACATGGAAAAGTAGCTTTATTTACCTGACCCTCTGCTCTGCTAGACTGGTTCCCACAGCCTCTTCTCCCCCCATGCTACAGTAGTCTAAAGGTATAGGTAAAGGCCAGCTTAAGATCCTGACATCATCAAGGCCATGCAGGGACCATAGCCCTGCACTGGACATGATGAGGGAAAGTCCATTGTTGGAACATGGAGGAGCACCGCCTGCTGGGGGATCATATAAGTAAAAGTTCTATTAAGCTGGTCATAGATGGTTTGAATCTCAGCCAGTTCAGCAGGTACTGGCTGAGATTCGAACCATGTATTGGCAGGCTGAATATACACAAGTTGATTGATCGTTCAAATAGGGTACAACCAGCCTGTCAGATTTTACATGCGAATATTGCTAGAGGCTGTTATAGACACTAGACATAATCACTGTGTTCTCCTGGAGGGGACAACTTCCCCCGCCGGGAGGACACAATGGCTCTATAGGAGAGATTTCCCCATCAACACTGACTGGTGGTTGCAGGATAGGATTTCACTCCATCTATGGCCAGCCTTACTCTTCCCTCACAATAAATGAGCAGTTAAAGTGACACTAAAGGTTTTTTTTTTAACAACAAACATGTACTGTACTTGCTTGTCTCCAAGCCACTGCTCTATGCATCCATAAGACACATAGAGCCGCAACTCGGCCCTGCCCCCTGCTCTCTCCTCATTGGCCCACTGGCTGTGATTGACAGCATAAATAAATCTCTTAAATGTGTTGCGCTGCTGAAAAATCATATATATAACCCCCTTAAAATCAAGTAAAGTGCTTATATAAATAATGCCAATAATAATAAATTCATGTCATTTCAAAAGTGACAAAAACAATCCAATAAAAGTGCCAAAACAAACATGAATCATGACAATATAAACAATGTAAACAATCCGTGCTCAGTCCGCGCAACTAATGGCAAAATAAAGTGATAATAGTTGCACGGACTGAGCACAGATTGTTTACACCTTTGGGGGACTGAACTTTAACACATATTTATTACATTATCCATTTATAATTTTTTATTTATTTATTTTCATTCATTCATTTATTTATTATTATTCTCATGATTCATGTTTGTTTTGGCACTTTACTGGATTGTTTTTGTCACTTTTTAGATGACTTGAATTTATTATTATTGGCATTATTTAGATAAGCACTTTATTTGATTTTAGGGGTGTTATATATATGATTTGTCAACAGCGCAACACATTTAAGAGATTTATTACACAGTGAGTGCAGCTGTTGGATTTTCACACATATCTTCACCTTTTTACATTTTTGTATGATTTTTACTTGATTTTAATTGTTGATTTTTCATACACAGAGTGCAGGGTAGTAACTTTAGTGTGATTGACAGCAGCTGGAGCCAATGGGCTTCAGCTGCTGTCTCAGCCAATGAGGAGGAAGAGTCCCTAGGCAGTAGAGGCTGTCGAGAATATTGCTGGATCAGAGGGGGCTCAAGTAAGGATTGGGGTAGGCTGGGGGGGCGCTGCACGAAGACGGGTTTTTTTTACCATGCATAGAATACATGAGGGTAAAAAACCTTGAGCCTTTAGAACCTTGAAATACAATTAACTCATTTTTAACCCTTGCAATGCTGACACAGCCCCACTACAAGGGGTAATTTTGGAAGCTGGGCTTTAACACCGCATGTCTAGTAAACATCTGCGTATATCTGTTACAATGTCACCTGAAAGTGGGTGGGATATATTAAACAACAAATGAACATGTTGTCCCTGAAGTTGATAAATTGAAAGCAGAAAAAATGGGTAAGCGTAAGGATTTGAGCGACTTTAACAGGGGACCAAATTGTAATGACTAGACAACTGGGATCAGGCAACTCCAAAACTACAGCCCTTGTGAGATGTCCCAGTCTGCAGCAGTCAGGGCCTACCAAGAGTGGTCTATGGAAGGGTAACAGGCAGCAGGGTAATAGGTGGCCAAGGCCCATTGATGCACACATGGAATGAAGATTGGCCTGTGTAGCCCAATCCAAAAGAAGAACTACTGTAGCTCAAATTGCTAAAAAAAAAAAGTTAATGCTGGTTCTGATAGAAAGCTGTCAGAACTAGGGACGGACTGACAACTCAAGGGGGCCCCCGGGTAAAAAGCCTATGAAAAAGCCAATGAAAGGTACCAGGGGCATCTCATGGGACCCCCTACCGACCATGGGCCCTCGGGCAGTGCCTGAGTGCATGAATGGTCTGTTCGTCCCTGGTCAGAACACACAATGCATTGCAGTTTGTTGTGTTGGGGCTGTGTAGCCCATGTTCACAATCAAAAGTTCCTACAATGGATACATGAGCATCAGAACTGGACCACGGAGCAATGGAAGAAGGTGGCCTGGTCTGATGAATTCAAGAATGCTTTGAGGAACACAAGTTCAAGGTGTTGACATGACCTCCGAATACTCCAGATCTCAATCCAATCGAGCATCTGTGGGATGTGCTTGAAAAACATGTCCGACTCATGGAGGCCCCACCTTGCAAGCTACAGGACTTAAAGGATCTGCTACTGATGGCTTAGTGTCAGATACCACAGCATACCTTCAGAAGTTGATGGCGTCCATGCCTTGATGGCTTACAGAGGGTGGTCATAATGTTATAACAGATAGATGGATAGATGTTTTTGATCACCACACTAGGGTTGCCACCTCATCACTTTAAAACCGAACACATTAATTACACAGGTTCTGAGGCTAATGCCTAGATTGTAAGCTCTAACGAGCAGGACCCTCTGTTTCCTCTTGTACCAAATTGTATTGTAACTGTAATATCTACCTTCATTTTGTAAAGAGCTGCGCAAACTGTTGGCGCATAATAAATCCTGTATAATAATAATAATGCAGAGATGGCACTAGTTGAGTTTGGCCGCTTCAGAAATACTGCTACAGGGTAGCACGGGTGCGCAAAATCACGTATATACTGTATGTGATTTTGCTGTTCTGTGTAGGGGGTGAGCACGCCCTACCCATGCCACCATTCGCAGCCTCGCCTGTCAATCATCGGGTCCAGGCCGGTAATTCCCCGCCGGCACCCAGCGGTCTCTGAGGATTTATGACAGAGGAGAGACCTGTGTATAAACAACACAGATCTCTCCCCTGTCAGCTCCTGCACACAGCTTTGTATGGCTCTGCATAGCAGTGTGCTTACAGTGTAAAGCACACACACAACCAACATAGTGAAACGGTACACAGTTAACCCTTTGATCGCCCCAGATGTTAACCCCTTCCTGCCCAGTGCCATTAGTACAGTGTCAGTGTTTTTTTTCAAAATTGTCTTTTTTTGTTTATAGCGCAAAAAAAAAAAAAAAACACAGAGGCGATCAAATACCACCAAAGTTCTATTGGTGGGGAAAAAAAGGACTTAAAATTTAATTTGGGTGCAGTGTTGAATGACCGTGCAATTGTCAGTTAACCACTTGCCGACTGCAGATAGCTGAATGACAGCTTCATCGCAGCTGGCCAGATCTGGGAAGGTGTCATATGACGTCCTCTCAGAACACCCCCCCCCCCCCCCCCCCCGATGATCTCTGTGTCCTATGGACACAGCTGATCGTGATGTGGTAAAAGGCCAATCACAGCGGCCTTTTACCACGTGATCGGCTTTGGCCAATGACACAGCAGATCACCGGTAAATGCAGTTGCCAGTTATTGGCTGCACTTTCCTCACAGTGTGAGGAAAGTACTGCCGATAAACAGAAATTGTCAGTGTACCCAGATGATCAGTGCCCATCAGTGCCACCCACCTGTGCCCATCAGTGCTAGTAGTGCCACCCACCTGTGCCCAGCAGTGCCGCCCATCAGTGCTGCCCAGCACTGCCACCAGTCTGTGCCCATCATTGTTCCCTATCAGTGCCGCCTATCTGTGCCACCTCATCAATGCTGCCTATATGTGCCCATCAGTGCCGCCTATCAGTGCAGCCTCATCAACGCACATCAGTGAAGGAGAAAAATTACCTGTTTGCCAAATTTTATAATAGAAACACAGAAAAACTTTTTTTTTCCAAACTTTTTGCTCTTTTTTGTTTATAGCGCAAAAAGTAAAACCAGTGGCGATTAAATACCACCAAAAGAAACCTCTATTTGTGTGAAAAAATGATAAAAACTTCATTTGGCTACAGTGTCACATGACCGCGCAATTGTCATTCAAAGTGCGACAGCGCTGAAAGCTGGCCTGGGCAGGAAGGGGGTATTAGTGCCTGGTAGGCAAGTGGTTAAAGAAACGCAGCGCCGTAACGCAAACAATGGCCTGGTCAGGAAGGGGAGTAAATCCTCAGGAGGGCAAATGGTTAATGAGCACATTTTTGTCAGCCCCAGAACCTGTGTAATTAATGTTTGGTTGTAGAGGGATGAGGTGACAACCCTACCCCACACACATACATTGCTAGTAACTTGGTGTATACTCCAGGCCCCAATTCCTGTCTAGTTATGAGGTGGTTTGTGGTAAACATCGCTCAGTGACATGATATCAGCCCCTATTCCTCCACACACACCCCACCCAAACATCCCAATGCTCATTCTTCCTGCAGCATGACTCTCCCAGCC
This sequence comes from Staurois parvus, assembly GCF_062004578.1. NCBI lineage: Eukaryota > Metazoa > Chordata > Amphibia > Anura > Ranidae > Staurois > Staurois parvus. Next base: position 807,190 of record NW_028318089.1, on the reverse strand, counting down.
ATGACCTCACACAGCCCAGAGCAGCGGCAGTCTGCCACAAAGAGAAACCGAAATGGACAAGCCGAGGAGCCAATCAACACACAGAACTAAGACCGGCTTCTCCGAGCTTCGCCCTCCCATTGGCTGTTTTATTTTTATGAAGGCGGGACATGCCTTAACGCCACATGCTAGAGGATCAGGTAAAAAAAAAAAAAGAGATTCCAGACAGACAGGACGAACGGCCAATCACGTCGCCTGGGCACCGATTCTCCCCAATGACAGACACCGTAACGGTTCGAAGCGGCCAATCACTGCTCACCAGGGGCGTGCCTTGGTATATAAATTCCGCAGCTGTCTTCACTGGTGGCTAGATGATGCCGAAAAGAGGAGCCATGTCCACTACAGCTACATTCCAGGGACTGGACCCCGAGAGCCGCAGCAGCTCTAGGTGAGGCCTGCCATACAGTTCGGGCTGGGTCTGTGAGGGGAGGGTGGGGCAGTGCCCGGGTGCTGAGCCGGAATGACCGGTGGCTGTGTGAGGTAATGTGCCCAGAAGGTGGAGGCTGTGCCCGGTGTGGGGGACGCCTTGTCCAGTCATATGGAGTTACTGCAGTGCTGTGTCCCCACCATAGACCCACTGTGAGGAGCGCAGCCATTGTCCTCGGATGGGAGCTCACTGTCCGCCCTCCTGGGTGAGGCTCCTCTGCTGGAGGATAACAAAGGGAGGAGGCCGGCCTGTGCGGCATGGACACCTCTCCTTTCCTGTACATCCATCACCGGTACTAGGTGGGGGGAGCACCTTGTCAGCTGGACCCCCACACATGTGGAAGGTTCTGGTCACACTGGGTGACGAGGAGTCGCTGGGAAGACTGGAGATTCCCGATATTGGCAGTGTGTGTTGGGTGTTGTACATCCTGCGCCTGGGTTCACGTTGTGGATCGCACAGGAATTGCTGTGTTCACTGGATCAGTGTTATCAGGGGTCCTAGTTCACACTGTGCTGCAATTCCTGTGATTAGACCTCCCCAATGCAGGGCCATCTTTACCACAGAATGTACCTAAGGGCCAAATTTGGCCCCTGAGCTTCTTTGCTGTGACCAAGGGAGTCTGTTCATGTGAATGGACTGGCTGTGGGTGACACATTGCATGAAAATTGCACATACAAAACTGCAAATGGGGCCTAAGGCCTGCTGGCATTACAAGTGGGTGTTTAGGGGGCATTATTGCTGCTTCCCTAATGCCAAGCAGAGGCCTATGATGGATCTGCATAGCCAACCGAACTGGTCACATGTGGAAACTGTGCATTTGTATCTGTGTGGCAGGAGTGAAGCTACGGGTCGCATCTGAGTTGCTTTTCAAGTCTATGGTAATGGGCTGTAAATACATCTGTAATTGTTCTGTGTATCATAAACTAGTTGCTTGTGGGGTGGGGAGATAAATGGAAAGTTTAATTCCTTGTCTTTTTTGTTTGTGTTTTTTTTTTTTTTTTTCCTCCCACATCATACTGTCCTGCTGTGTAATGGTTCTGCAGACTGCCCCAGTCCTTCTCTTCTGGGTTCCCCCACTGGTGCTCCTGGTTCCTCACAAAGTGCTTGCTCCCAAGCTGGCTGTGTCCATAGACACACAGAGCATGGCTCAGCCTGGCTCCTGCTCCCCCTCACAGGCTGTGATTGACAGCAGCCAATAGTTGATGCTGTCTCTGAGCTGATGAGGGAGAGCTGCTGCTCTCCAACATATAATTGGGTAGATTGGGCTTAGGTGAGTAAATGGGGGGGGGGGGGGGTGCATGCTGAAGGTTTTAATGTTAAAGTGGTTGCATTCTATGTATGAAGGTAAACTGTAGCAGCTCCTTTAACACCTGAGCCACATTGCTATCCTGTGATGTGCACAAGGCCCTTGGCTCTCTGGGGACTCTCCCTTATTGGTGCTATTGGCTCTTGCTGCTGTCAATCACATACAGTAGCAAATGAGGGGCTGGGGCCAAGCCTTATCTGTGTTAATAGACATGCAGAGCAGGAGCTCAGGAGTGAGCCTGCATGGGTGCCCCTATAGAAAGCTGCTGGCTCTGGGGGGCTCTTGGCAGGAGAGGGGCCAGGAGTGCTATTGGGAGACCTGAAGTGGAGAATCAGGGGCTGCTCTGTGCAAAACTGCACAGAGCAGGTATAACAGGTTTGTTTTAAAAAAAACATTTAATATCACTTTTATTCATTGAATGCATTGAAGTGGTAGTAAAGTGAAAGTTCTTAATCTGCTGATAGGGTTTTTTGACACACTAGGTCTCTTCTGTCATAAATGCTCCCCCTACCTGTCAGTGAGTAATGTGATCTGAGCCACACATGCACAGCTCAGACCACACTTACAGCCTACTTTGTATGCTGCAGCAATATGCTTCTAATGTACATGGGTGGGAGTGACTTCCCCTTGGCCCCGCCTTTCAAGCAGCCAAAGATGCAAGACTGGGAGATGGAGGCCCCCAGGGAGACCCATGACAGCTCAGCGCTGGAGGGCTTCATGTGTAGGCAAATCTGTCAGCATGTGCTAGTATGCAGTGCATGCTGGGAACATTAGAACTTAAACCTGCCAGGGGTCCAATTTCTATTGTTGGGTAAAGCATGTTATTCCTTGAGAACCACTTTAATACACTTGGAGGTAGTCTGATGTGCCTTTTAATGTGTTGATGGAGGTGCGTTGGTTTGCATTAGCCAGTATGTGTGAAATGTGACCTTATTGTGGCCTCACACCAGGGCTGCCAGTGTAATCCTCTGCCTTCATAGTGTTGATGCTTCTGTGTTAACAAATTGCTTTGACATTGGTGCTGGGAAGCAGCCTGGATTTTCAAAGTAGAATTCTCTAACACTAACTAGCCTTGGAGGATCTTCAGTCTGGAAAGTTGGCAACTACAAATGCCTCCTGCTGATGCCAAAGTGCATTGCCCCATAGACTTCAGTAGGAGCACAAACACTGAAGCACCTGCACTTTCAAAAACAAAGCACCATAGTGTGATTTCCACTGTTGTGCATTGCAGTGTGATGGTACACTGGAGAAATTGCACCAGTCTAAACGGGCTCTGCAGTGCACATGAAATCAGATTTTCATTGTGGCCAGGGCACATGGGAAACTATGGTTTTAGGTCCTTGCATTGATTTTCTAGGGCAGGAAACCACAGGTTTTGTCAACAAGCCCTTATAGATGCATACTGTAACCTAGAATTGCTTTGCCAGGATCTTATTTTGCTGGGCAATCTAGCTGTAGATAAAATAGAATCACTGTTTAGTGCCCAGTCACTTTTGTAGCATTTGGAATGTCTGCCCTCCATTGCCTTCAGTGGATCCTTAGCTTTTCTGAGAAGCCTGGGATTGTGGCTTTCAGTGGGGTCAGTTGCCCAGAGGAGCTACAGGACCATCTGTTCAATCTCCTCTGACAAATGGTCCCAAGACAAGGATTTCATCACTTCCAGTTTCAGAGCTGTCATTTCCTGCCTGTTAGTCTGGGAAGCAGCTGATCTAACACAATCTGTATTTGATCAGCTGCCTTGGAGGGGAGGCATGAGGGTGGGGGGAGTCTATTGACCCTTGCCATAATGTCTCCATAAAGAGTACCTGTCACTGCAGATATGGCAAGGGAGGCCTGGTCACCCCCTTTGTTTTTGAATTAAAAGAAAAAGCAAAACCTTGGGCATGTGTGCACCTAATCATTTAAAAGTAGTTGTAAAGACAGAAGGTTTTTTACATTAAGGGTAACCCATGTGCAGCTTCCTTTTGCTTAACCAAGCCTGAATGCTGCTCATTGGCCGAAATCCAGCAGTGGGAGGGATTGTCTCCTTTCAGTGACAGCCAGTGAGCGGGGTGCTGAGCCAAGCTGCACTGTCAATGGACACAGCATGGCTTGAGAGTAAGCCAGCATGCTCGCTCCATAGTAAGCAGCTTGGGAATCCCTTAAATTGCTGTGTAACGAAAGGCAAAACTTTAGTTTTGGATATAGTGAAGGATTAGCATCCCTGGCAGTTTTTATTGCTGTCTGGGCCCCCTGGCAGGGAGATTCATGCTTTGTCCTGTTCTCATTGACAGTAAACCCAATCTTCATTCTCGGATAAGTCTTTCATAATGTTAGTATGCAATGCAGTAGAGCCTGCAGGCTTTAAGATTCTGATGCAGAATTTTGCTGTACATTGGGACTTTGGCTCTAACAACTAGATTTGTATTGCAATAACAAATGCCATGAACTTGCTTAACTTGTACTGGTTGCTTTTACTAAAATCTGAATGCCTGTCACTGTCAACAGTCAGACATTCATATGCTTAATCACTCATGGATCTCAAAATATTTCCAATTGTTGCAATGCTAGTCTTATACAGACTGACATAAATATTTGCAGATACTGACTGATTTGTTTCAGGTCAGTGACTCAACTTGTTCTGACAACTTTATTGTATTGAAGTGGGAGGATTGGCATGACACTAGATGCCTAATTTGCAGAATGAATTCTACAGGTAGTCTGTCTTGTTGCTTGTCCTAGGTTTTTTTGCCTTCACCAATGGCTTATGGAGTTTACAATACATTAAGCTTGTGTTCTTTCCTCTAGAGTCCTGAGACCTCCAGGTGGGGGCTCCAGCTTCTCTTTTGGTGTTGGTGATTCACAGCAGCAACAGCCTGTTAGAAAACATAAGATGGCTTCCAACATATTTGGCATACCAGATAATGAACCATCTCCTGCATCTCACGCTTCAGAAAAAGGTAAACACCCACTGCCTTATGTATACTTTAAAAGATTTTTCAGGCTCTTATAATAGTGGAGCTACATGATGAATACATAGGATGGGCTTAGAGGACCTTCAGCCTACCCCACTTTTTTCTAAACTCCAGCTTAGCAGGTGTAGTCACAGTACAGATACTTTGCCACTGGATCCTGTTTCTGATATCATTGTCAACACACTGCTCAGTTCTGTGCTTTTATTGTGACATCATTGCATGTTCCTGCCAACAACCTAGAAGAGCTGGCAGGGCCTCTAAATGATTTGCTGCTAGGCCTGCCCTCACTGAAATGAGACTGAAGGCCTCCTGGGATATGATGTGCATATCCCAGGAGGCCCAAGTGAGCACTACATGTCAGTCTCCTAGGTGATTGATGTGGAGATGTGCTTTTGTTAAAAATGGTAAAGTGGTAAGTACCAGTGCATATTTGAGGAGAACCTGTCACGTTGGGAATTTATGTAAAAGATGCACTAGGTCTACATTTTGAAGAATGTTACTCCCCTTGCAAATTTGTACTTGGTGTGAGATTGTCCTTCTGGCTGCTTGAAGGATAGCCAAATGAATGCCACATACAGGGTTCCAGTGAAGAACAGGAAGTGGACAGTGGCAGGTCATGCTTGCTGAGATGTAATTTAGCATCTTGGTGGATTTTGAAGGAAGGTATGGCATGTATTTAAGCACCTAGACGGCTTGAGACCAGAAACTGATGGGAATTTTTCAGATTTTGGCTATGCAGGGTCTATACATTTTGACTCTAAAGGAAATTAAAAAATAAACATGTCATGCTTGCCTGTTCTGTGAAGTGGTTTTGCACACAGCAGCATTAACCCTCTTCTGAGTTCTTCCACCTGCACTCCTGGCTCTTTACCCCCCTCCCTGTTGGCACCATAGCAAGCCCCCTGCTACAGGGCCTTTGAACGGGCTCAAACTGGTCTGTCCACTGACTCACAGCTTGGCCCTGCTTTCTCCTCACTGGTTGTGTGGTTGTGATTGACAGCGGCAGGAGCCAATGACTGCTGCCTCAGTCTCCAGTAAGGATAGCATCTGTTCTCAGGCAGTGCTGGATTGAGATCTGGCTCAGGTAAGGAAGGGGTGGGGGGGGGGGGGGGGCAGCACACTTATTTTAATGCAGAGCATTCATTAAGGTTAACCTTTTGAATTCAGAACCACTTTAGTCTGCTTTCATTCAAACCCAGCAAGTACCACTAACCTTTTATTCTGGAGACCTGGATAGTTCCCCATTGTGGATGCCTTCTAATACTTTGCTTAGGCAGACTTGGTGCTTTGCCGTTTCCCCCACATCTGCAGCTCCTTCAGATGGTCAATGGAGAGGTTCTGGTGCCAGGAGGGGTAGCTGAACCAGTCAGCCAGGTTGGTGGGGGGAGGGTCAGTGCCATGCTAGAGGTGGGGCTGTATGCTATCAGAGGTGGCAGGACTTGATGACTTCAGTCTAAATGCCATCTTCTCAGGGGCTGAAGGGGGGTAGGCTGCTTGTGTTGGTGGCCACCACCATTGAAGGCTGCAGCTGTGCTGTGGATGGCTGGCCTCCACTTGTTCCCAGCCATATCAGTGGTGTGGGTGACTGCATCCTGCTACAGGGGCTCTCTGGGGAAGGGGGGTCGCTGTGTGGTGGGGGGGCAGGCCTGCAGTGTCCTTCAGAGGGCTGGCTTTCATTGGGCTGTGTGGAGAGTTCAGGGGTTCTTTGCCCATGAGGTGTGCACTGGGGGGCTCTTCCTTGATTTTGCACAGGGGTGTCTCCAGGCTCCACTATATGGGGTGGGGGAGGAGCTGACCAAAGATGTGGTGACCTGGTGCCAGATTTGTTGAGCCCTGGTGTGAAATCCTTAGTGAATTGGATCTAAAACATTTGTAAATTTAGTCTTCAATCCTTGGTTTGGCTCCCTGTACAGCTTCAAAGGAGCTCAGACAGGCCAGAGGCACATAGAAGGAACTTATATCAGCAGCTGAACATGTGAAGCATTCACATTTTCTTGTGCATAGTTTAATACCAGAATCTTGCTATAATTGGCTGTATAAAGTGTCCATAATGGCATGTTATATTTGCTGTAGTGTGAGATTCCAGTCAAGCATGGTAACAGCTCATTGTTTGCTGCGTGTTGCTGACAAGGTGACGGCAACAAGCCGCAATCAAACAAGTGTGAAGAGTGATCGTGAAGTCCTTGGAGCTGATTGGCAAGTAGGTAAAGCATGGGGATCAAACCTGTATGGGTGAAGCAAAACTGTTTTGTAAGCCATAGTGGTAGATTTACTAAGTGCAGACTGCAGTTGCACTCACTATTTTCCTTAGTAAATAGGGCAGAGCTTTTCTTTGTAAAGAATATCCAATCCAGTACATGAAATTGATAAAACAGAATTTTAAATGCACATGATTGATGGAAATGACAGCACTTTAACTGGGTAATTTTTACCAACCAGATTTTTGCAAATGGGTAATATAAAAGAACTACAGTTAAAAAAAAATTAGTAACAGCACACTTCACATTGCAAATGTGAAACATACGATCTAGGTGGATATGCAGGACAAGTACATAACAGAAACTGGCAGAGCTTTACCACATTCACTAAGCTCTGGGAAAAATGAGTGCAACTGCAGTCGGCTTGCCTTCAGTAAATCAGCCCCATTGTGTCCACCCCCTTAAACTGTCTGTCTGATTTAACACATCCCAGCCCACCCCACTTTAAAACTTAATCTATGCTAGCATTCCCCCCATCCCTGTGTTTGCATATTCCTGATGGGGATGAATTTGTACCATACAGGAGTACAGCTGCATTAAAGGTACCAGTGAGTTGTGCAGGTGCACAGCACTGGGGAAGACTGATCTTCCATGGAGTTGGTTTGGATTGAAGTTTAACTTTGCTGGCTGACCCCTTTTGCAGAAATCCTCACTTGCAAGGCTCACTTTTGTGGTCACCTTGCCTATGCAGGACACAGTGGGTCTTTTGCAAAGGGCATCCCTAAGCCCCCCTTACTTGCCCTACCTGAACCTCACTCATTGCTGCTGAGAATACCACTATAGATATGTGGGAGCATGTGAACTACTGCCCTGAATCTTGGCCTTTCCTATTAGCCAGCCTTTAGACCTGACTGTCCAGAGGAATATAATTGCTTCCCTGGGTTGTAGAAAACAGCTGGCCCTGGCAGGGTGCAGATAAAGGTGGTGGTAGTAGTACCTTACAAATTGTGGGTAAGGTGACAGCTTTAAGATTCCATAAGATGTATGTACAGGTGTAACCTGTTTAACATTGTTTTCCAGTAAGCTTCTCAATCTCTTGCAGATAACCAACATAGTTCAGCTTGTGGAAACCCAGAAGATGCACAGAAAACGTGTATTCAGGGAGAATGCGGAGAAGCTGCTGATCAGATGGTTTGTATCTGTAAATCTAAACTAATTATTGCCAATACCTACCTACAGCTTGACTTGTTTAGAAACCTGTTTAGCTATCAAATGATGGGTGATGGATGCCATGGGTTCTGCACAGCCACAACTTGGTGATCTGGTCAAAGATCTTACAACAGGGTGGATAAAAATAAATTAAAAAAAAAAAATCCTTTTTATTTAAATCGGGATTTTTTTTAATATATTACCATCCAAAGGTTATTCCATCATGAAATAAAGATTAGTTTTTTAATTATGTAGAGGTTTTTGTAAGATTATTGGGCAGTTTCTCTGCCTACAAGATATTATCACAGATGCTTGGTTTACTTTTGCAGTTCTCAAAACTGAATTTGACTCAGCGGAGATCACATGCCTCTTCACAGCAAAAATGTCTTAACATGAACGGAGTTAAGAGACCTTAATCCTAACTTCTACAAACCTTGAAACTTGGCACTGAAGGGGTTGATTCTGTATTCATAGAAGTTCAGTGAATAGAAACAATATTTTTCTGATTGTTTGGAGTGGAATAGATTTTCACAAGAAGAAAGTGAAACTAAGTGAGGAGGAAGGGGCTGACAGTCTACGTTTCTTAAAATATATAGATTTTGTTTAGCCAAATTAGTTAACAAACATGGATGTTTGTTTAAGCAAATAACATATGCTGGAATGTTTCAGTTGAATAAATCTATTTAAATTGTTAAGGTAATGATTATTTTTCTCTTTCCTAAATACAACAGAAAAGTTGTCCAAATATGAATGATTAACCTATTAAACTGGGGATAAAAAAACTAATATGAAAAGTTGTTGTTATAAAAATCTTCATCTACTTGCATATTAAAGTTATACCAGCAAGAATTAGTCTTTATGTAGAAAACTAGGATTTAAATCAAGCCTTACTGACTAGTGATTTTAAATCCGTTTGATTTAAATCAAATCCACCCTGTTTTACAACATGTTGGAAAATGGTTTGGTAGCTGTCACTTCTGACACTTCCCCATGGGTTGGCAGCTACAGTCCTTAAACTGGCTTAATTTGCTTTTATTAGGAGTATTTGGCTGACTGTAGCCTCTTCATAGAAATGATACGTTGTCTGAGAAATTCTTAATGAATGTTGTGACTCATGAGTGACATCACTGAAACTACATTCTGCAAGTCACTTCCTATTACCCTTGGTGCATAATTGCTCATGGTATTGGTATTCATATTCTCAACATTCTTGTATGTAAATCCAATCAGAAGTTTTCAATATATTTAAAGCTGAACTCTATTAATAGTTAAAAGGCATTTGAATGCCTAAATGGGAGTTGTATCCTAACAAAATTATTCAAATTCTGAGCTGCACAGACTTGCCAGACTGCACGGCAAGGTTGGTGATGGCAGATTTTTTTTTTTGTGCTTAAACAGCTAGGCTATCTGATTCTGGTAGAGTAAGGAGCAGCAAGAGACTGAGCTCTGCTTTAACATTTTTGTTGGCACATACAGGACACCATATTGAGGGCCCAGGTGCTGCACCTACCTTAGCCTTTCTATAATCTAAAATGGGGATACACGGAAACATATTGGCTGAAAATGGCTCTCAGCATTTAGCTGGTACAGGACTGTACTGATTCTGTGAGCTATAGTGAAGAAAAGCCAGCAATTGCTTTTAAAAACCAGCAGTGACAGCCAGCGAGGGAGTCTCACTGTATACAAAGGTCCTGTCCCTCATATGCTATTTCATAAAAATAAATACATGAAAGTAGGAAAAATGGAGCATCCCCACCCCCCACATGCAGATGTGTTGGTTCAGTTTTCAGCCACATGCATTCTGAATTTTCAGTATCTGTTTTGGCACCAGAATTTATTTCGGTGCACCACTACTCAAAATGTGTAAGTGTTTGTCAACCCTTCTGTCTCCTGAAATGTCCTTGGGATAGGAAATGAGGGCAAAGCCCAACAGCGGTTATACCCACCCCATTCAAGTCTTGGTTGGACATACTTTTGTGCAGGTCCTTCAGGCATTTTTGTTAGTGAAGGGTTCTGACAGCTTGTTGTATGGCCTAAATAAATTCTTATTGCACTTTTGTTTTCATGCAGAAAAGAACACCTCCAAGAATACCTGGAAAATTTGCTGGGCAAAGTGGTGTTGGGAATAATGAAACAGTCTTTGGCTGTTTCAAACCAAATTATTTTAAAAACTAAAACATTTAGTTTTAAGATGGGTGTGCTGGAGGATTATAACTGGCAAGCTGTAGTCCAATGACTATACTAGTGACCACTAGGAGTATCCCACGGGTGCAAGGAAATATCACCTATGGGATATGGTTGGGGTGGGTTTAATACTCAACAGGAGAATTGTGCAGGTTCACTTTAAATCTACTACAGTATCTTCACTATAACTGCATCAAACACTAAGCTTTCTAATGTCTTTATTTTTTCCATTTAGGGCGAAGCAGAAATACCAGGTGAGTAGCTCATTCTAAATAGTTCTGTACAGTTACATATGCTAAAGATTTAGTTCTGTTGCCAATACACTGTTTCTCTCCATAGAAACAGAGTCTGGAAAAGATGGATCTCAAGCTGCTGGAGAAAGCATACAACCTGCTGCCCCTGTAGCAGTAGCTGGTAGGCGAAACCCTCCAGGAGGAAAGTCCAGTCTGGTCCTGGGCTAAAGAAACTGAAGAGCTTTAGAATTTTCTTCCATGTGACTGTACATGTGTTCCTTGTTTGAAGCACTTTGTTCTACCCTCTCCTTGTTGTGTTTTGGGATCTACTGGAAAAGGCATGAATGGTTTTCTATTCTCATGTTTGTACTTTTTTTTGTTTCACATAATAAACAATGTTAACGGTTGCTGGTGTATTGTGATCTTAAAGGATGGATTTTTACTAAATACATGCATAAATTACAGTAGGTACTAATGCAGCTGCTTCTGAGACTTGGGAGTTAGTCTTCTGTGGGGTGGGGGGGGGGGGTGAAACACACTGTAGATTAACAGCTACTCTCCTGTCCCATGATCAGTTGGTGTGCTAGCCATAGCTGGCTCCAGCATGTTGATTCTGGGCACCTGGCTGTGACAGCCTGCAGCTTTACAGCCAGGTGCCCACTGCTCAAGCCATGCTGCACATTGTGAATGGTCCCATAGTCTTCTGGGACTTGTCAAATGTCCCAGAAGATTGCAGGGAAGGGTGAGGAGAACTTCCACTTCCTGGTCACCTAGGCTGTAGGAGTGAGTACCTGTCAAAACCAGGTACCTGCACCCCAAAGGTGCAACTTCTCGCCCAGTAGCAGGGCATTAGGCTTAACTTTCCCTTTTGGGTGGAGCTCTGCTTTAAGATATCTCTAGCATCAATCAAACATAAATGTTAGCTGGTTTTCAACTGGATTCAGTAAAGCTGTCTGAAGCCAAATCTTGACCACAGCCAGTGCTCATTAATATAAACTATCAAATGAACTGAATCTAAAAGGTGCAAGCCATGTGGAAGTTTGAAGCCTGCTGATTTTTAAATGCTTGCTGTACACCTGTCTATACTCATCAGTTTAATATTTTCCCAAAAACTACATTTCAAGGCATGCTGTGGACAATGAGTTGCTTATTGACCTAACATTTACTGCTACAATTTCAGCAGGACAGTCCATATTTGAAAATGTGAGTTTAAATTTTTTTCAGCTGGTATGACAAAGTAATTGGGATTGCAGCTGCAGGCACTTCCTGGGAGATCAGTAAACTACACTTCTCCTGACTGAACAAACGTGTTCTGAATTTGGGTTCAGGGCCCTAAGGTACTGGTGGCATATGCTGGGTGTACAGGGTAATGAGTTTTTCACCTGTATTGGCTGGAGGAGACCCTTGCTGTTCCTGCTATGTCAGTACATTCAAACAATGGTTCAAAAACATTTAACCATAAAATGTACATGTGCTTTAACTTCACATACATCTCTAGTGTGCACAGCTATTTCCAATATAATTTTAGGTCAATTTTCTGGGGCAGTTACTTGAGGGATTGGCTCTGCCTTAGCACAAACCAGATTGAAAAACCCACCCCCTTACATCCAGGAGTGAATGTAATAATGTTCTGTACCCCTATGGATCTGATATGGTTGAGCCCTCGGGTGACACATTCCTGGTAAGGTTGCTTACCTGAGGGTTTTCCCTTAATGTGCTGGGCCTTGTTGCTTGACTGTAGGAACTCCAGCAGCCTATTGCTATTTTGGCCTCTTCTGCACCAGTAATGGCACTGGTGATCTTTGGTCCCCCTGTAGAGTTTCTTACTGCATTTTTACAACAGTATAGTACCTCTTGGGCAGGTCACCTGTATGGGAAGCAGAGGGAGACAAAGATGGCCCCACTCTTTCAGCACCAGCTGAGACTTCCTGCTGTGCAGGATGTGCACTTCAACCCAGCTACTCAGTCTGGGCATAAACACCCAGTGGTCTACTAATGTTTGCACAAATGTCAAACATTTAACATTCTCAAGTTAGAATGAGATGTATAAGATGTCGTCTGTATTAGTTCAATCTTTTGTCCCCTGATCTAGCCAGTAGTACACCTCATCTATTGGAGTGCCTACACTCAAATGTGGCTAGTCCTCAAGGGCTTGTTACATGAATTAGCAGATTTGGATACCCTAACAAATTGACACTTTAACTCCAGCCTAGTGTTCATGTAGATTAGAAAGCTTTTTCCTCCCCCTCAGATCTTCAACTGCTGAGCTGGGTGACAGGCTGGATAATATAGATGCTATTGGTCTCCACAGCTTTGCCAGCAAGTGCCTGCAGACCCCTAGCTATGTGGCTTCTGCTGGGGAAGCCCATGAGTTTACCTCTGGAGCAGTGCTATGTATCTTCAGTACCTTGTATATATGCCTCCCTGGTGAACATCAGAAGTGTGGGCCTTGGGGCAGGCTGGTCTTGTCTGAGATGCTTTCTCCCTCAGAGTAATAGTGCATCTCTGGTGGCTATCTGCCTATGCAGTGAGTGCCATTGAAATCCTGCCTGTGGGCCCATTATGCTAGTATTGATGGCCAGTCATTTTGCTTAAGTCTGAGGCTTTCCTAGGTGCAGTAGTTGTTTGTCACTTGCTTGCAGGTGGCCATTTTTTGGAGCCCAGTGGTGGTGACCCCAGTTTTATTGACTTTTTATGTGGCTCTCCTGATGGGGGGGGGGGGGGGGGGGAGAAATGCTTCTATCCAAGCCACTCAGTCTCAGCTCTGGCTGGCTGAAACAGCTGTGGGTAGTAGCTGCTTCCCTCTGGCTGCTTTCTGGTACTGGGTACAGTTGGTCATGCTGCCCCCACAGCTCATTTGCAACAATTTGGGATGGGAGCTCAGTGCCTGGCCTGTTTAAGGGTATGCTACCTCTTGCTCCTCCCCATCTGACACTAGGGTAGGAGGTCATCTTTCTGCAGATCCTTGGCCATATAAGATGCATATCTGCACATTACAATCTATAAGGCATATGGTGTGGCTTTTTTTTTTCTTTGCTAATCACTACAGGGGGTTAGTTTCCAGCCTAGTACCTTTTGGCTCAAGGAGAAATCTCAGTTGCCCATCAGTGTCCTGGAGCTGCATGCAATTAGATTGGTTTGTCAGTCTGGTGGCTAGGATGAGGGATCCCTAGTAGCACCATGGAGCCATTTGTGTGGGGTTTTTTTTTTTTTTTTTGGTGCCTTCCTGCCATTGAAACAGTTTCCAAGACTGTTACAAAGGATAGAGACTAAAAGGGTTCCAGTACTTCATGTAGCACTGGCATGGTCTCATTCTTGACACACCAACATGCTGCTCCTGGTTGTGGATGTTTCTTGACATCTCCCTCTGCAAGAGTGGTTTTGTTTTTTTTGTTTTTTCCCCCATCTGGCTTTTACCATTGCTAGCTTGATGGCCTCACCATTGACCAGGTTCCATAAACCTTTCTATGCTGAAGGCATGTAGATTCACTTCTTGGAATAGTCAACAAAAGCCCCTGTGCTGCTACCTACCTTTTTACTAAAACTGAGCCGTTATCACAATGTGGTTCAAACAGCTCAACAAAGAATAAATGCAGCGTGCCTACTAACAAAATCACAACAAAACACTAATAAAATATTGAATGTGTTGCGCTCATCAAAAAAGTGTTTAGTGATATATGATATATAATTATGTATAAATAAAATAAATTATTCTTAAATAAAAGAATATATAATCTCATAGTAATATAATTTAAATTAAATTTAAAACTCTCCCAGTGCTATAATTAATTTGATTATAAATAGCTAAAATTATATATATAATGTTGTGAAAAAATATATATACAATATGCCACAAATCAAGTGAGCAAAGAGAACCTCCTTGCACACTAATATATGTGCAAAAAATTGTGCATGTGCAAAAATACAACTTGCCCCCCTGAGGAAGCCATGTGACCCTGTGGCGTAACGTGTAGGGGAGGGGCTCTGACGTCACGACGCCACTACCAGCGGAACGGCGAGTACTGTCTTTGTGCGAGGGCACACATTTTAACAAAACGCTCTGTATTGCTCTGTGGAATGTGAGTTTGCACTTGTCTGGAGACGCATTAAAATCTTTTTAAAAGGATATAAGCACCATGTGGGGATTTTTCTTTTTCATGGCCTAAATCGGAGGAGTAAAAGGGGAGGAAGAGGAGATAGGAGATAGACCCCAAACTACACGAGGGGAGATATCCACATCTATCCATCCAGCCCTCATAACTCGGAAGGAACTGGGAGGCCATCTAGTGGAAGGAAAGCAACACCACAGTCTACTATAACAATAGACTTTCCATATATTTGTACAGATTGGGACATTTAGATCTCATCTAAGCTAAGGAATAGAAGTATATAGTCCTAATCACCGCTTCAGGTTGCACAAGTGGAGTGATTACAATACATTATTTTGCACAGTTTTTATTATTATTTATTTTTCCATATTTAATTGAGTACTGCACTTTATCATATATATTTGCATTATTTTGGGCAATATTTGTATTTTTGCACATGCACAATGTTTTGCACATATATATTAGTGTGCAAGGAGGTTCTTTGCTCACTTGATTTGTGGCATATTGTATATATTTTTCACAACATTTTATATATATTTATATATTTTTAGCTATTTATAATCAAATTATAGCACTGGGAGTGTTTTAAATTTAATTTAAATTATATTACTATGAGATAATATATATTTTATTTAAGAATTTATTTATTTAATTTATACATAATTATATATCATATATCACTAAACACTTTTTTGAGGAGCGCGACACATTCATTATTTTATTTGTTTATTTTCACACAGCATTTTGAGTGTGTTTCATGTGTTGATGCACCATCACATTTAAATTAGTTAATTAATTATAAGCAATTCTATGCCACCATAGTAGCTCACAAGTATACACCCTTATAAGATTAGTACAACAAAACACTAAATGTGATAGCCAACAATTATACAGAAATCTAATATTGCAATATAATTAAAGTACAATCTGCTATAAAAGTATAATGCAATGTACATTAAAAATGTGGTGAATTAAACCTTTGGGCTTTTCCCTTTTGGGTATATAAACTTTTTTATTCCAGTGAATAAACTGGTTCAATGGTCCCAAGTGAGCAGATATTCCAAGTGCAAAAATCTAACAAATGCACCTGTCTTCTACCCCCATACAACATGTGTCTGTGGATGTACCCTCCCCCTCCCAAGACATCTAAATCTCAGGAGGTCAGAATAGCACAAGCAGAATCTACAATAAGGCACACTTCCTATTATGAGCAGCCTGTTCAGAGCTGTCCAGTAGACACAGTTCCTCTCATGCAGAGAAAATAAGAACTTCATAGCACACTGTTTTTAATGGAACAGCATAAAAACCACAAATTTCAGAAGAAATAGACTGAAAATCAAATCAATCTTGTGTCTGTTTTCCCTGTTACAACAGCACAGTAATACTGGTGGACTCCATGGCACTGCCCCTTGTGATGATGTGAAGCAGACACTCCTATCTGACTCATTGGGGTTTATTTACTAAAGCTGGAGAGTCCAAAATCAGACTCCCTTCTGCATAGAAACCAATCAGCTTCTAACCTCAGCTTGTTCAATGAAGCTTTGGCAATGAAACCTGGAAGCTGATTGGTTTCTATGCAGAAGGGAGTCTGATTTTGGACTCTCCAGCTTTAGTAAATAAACCCCATTGTGTCCTAACTAGACATCTTCAGATATAGGAAGAGGTCTGCTACATGTTCTAAATACTTCCTATTGTCTGTTTTACCCAATGAGGTGTCTGGGCACAGACACTCCTTGACGGTTTCCTCTGCTGGAGCACCTTCTGTCCCAAGAACTGATCTTCCATCCTGCTTTACCATTGTTAGTCTGATGGACAGACTATTGGTGGTCAGGTTCCATAATCCCTACTATATTGAAGGCATGTAGATTCACTTCTCGGAAGACCTGTCATACCTGAAAGGCTTCAATCTTCTGAGTGCATCCATGCAACTTCTCAGTAATTATTTTTTTCTCCGGGGGTGTTCAGAACTTGCCTTGAGTACTGTTAAGGGTCAGGTTTTGTCCCTTGTGGTTTTCCTTCAACGTCCTCTGGTTTGCACTCCTTGATTCATACTTTCATTAAAAGGCTTAGATATGTACAGTAGCTTCTCCGTTCCCGCCAAGGAACCTGGAATTTTGTCCTGACAGCTCTACGTTTTCCCTTGGAGGACTCTTTCCAAAAGGTTGCCCTTTTGGTGGCTATCACTTTTGCAGGTTGTGTCAGAGTTCATGGCTCTGTCCCATTAATCCCCTTACCTGGTCTTGCACAAGATAAGGTAGTCCTTCGTCCAAGTTCTTCCTATTAATCAAAGGTGGAGTCTGATTTCAACTGAGGATATAGTCTTTTCATCTCTGCCCACATCTCACCTTAAAGCAGAGTTTCACCCAAAAGTGGAAGCTCCACTTGTTTGTCTCCTCCCCTCTCCACTGTCATATTTGGCACCTTTTTGGAGAGGAGGGGAGAGCAGGAACAAAGTTTTAACAGGTACTCGCTCCCACTTCTGGCTCAGTTTGCCGCGGCGAAGTGAGCCGAAAGTTCAGCCCCCCTCCTTCCTCCTGCAGTCTTCTGAGAACCTTCACAGGTCCCAGAAGATTGCTGGACCAATTGGGATGTGCAGTGCAACTCACACATGCGCACAAGCTCTCACAGCCTGGTGCCCACGGTCGAGATGCTGGGTTGAGAAGGGACAGCGCAGGTGAGCATGTTGCTGGACCCTGGGACAGGTGAGTGTGTTTATTAACCACTTGCTGTCCGGCCGCTGTATATAAATGGCCGGACGTTGGCAGTCCAGGGGGTCCCGCCATTTTGGACTGTGCGCGCTCCCTGACACAGTGGAACACCGATTGTTGTACAGGATCATGTGATCACAGATTGGCCAATCAGTGATCACATGCAGAGTAGTAAGCAAGATGTCACTTCTGACATCATTGCTTACTATGTGTGAAATCTGTGAATGATCACAGAGGTCACATGGTACAAGGCTATTCACAACAGCCTTGTACCATGTGACAAGCTGTGACCAATCAGCTCACACGGTGTTTCTCAATGGCTGCAAGAATGCAGCCAGTGAGGAGAAATGCTTGCTTTTACGGGTGTAAAAGCAATCGGTGTAAAAAAAAAAAATCTTAATCACCCCCCACATGGTGACACTGTACTGCTAGGGTGACAGTATGTAGAAAAAAAAAGTTTTAAAAATGGTAATTTTTGGTTATAAACTAATTTAGGATTATTTTATTTTTTTTTTTTTACTAAAAAGATAACTGAATAAATGTTGGCCAAGATTTATGATGAAATATTATTTATTTGCAAAATTTTTGTAAGAAAAACACTTTATTTCAGAATTTTTGGACATTTTCATTCATATAGCAAAAAAATAAAAATGCCAGTGGTGAATAAATACCACCAAAATAAAGCTTTATCTGTCTCAAAAAAATTCATATGGGTGCAGTGTTGCATGACCACGCAATTGTTATTCAAAGTGTGATAGCACTGAAAGCTTAAAATTAGCCTGGGCAGGAAGGGGGTGAAAGTGTCCGGACTTGAAGTGGTTAAATGTCAGCAGCTACAGTTTTTGTTGCTGCTGGAACTCCGCTTTAAGGGAATTGTATACATTCCTTGGACGTGGTTCGGGCTGTATATGTGTCTGTCTGCTATGCAAGACAGAGTCTCTTCTATGTGTTATCGGATGGTCCACATAGGTTTAGTGGCATTGTCCGCTACTATTTCACTTTGGATAGACAGTCTGTTCTTCATGCCCATGCTACTAGGGTCAAGCTCCTTCCTTTCCGGTCAGGGCACGTTCCACTGACTAGGGCAATTAGTGCATGTTGGGTTTTTAAGCATCAGGCTTCAGTGTCTCATGCTGCAAAAGCTGGTACCTGGTCAGCTGTCCATACCAAGTTTTACTAAGTTGGTGTTCTGGCATCTACGGATGCCTATTTTGGCCGCAAGACTTTGCAGGTGGCATTTTGAGCTTCCTTTTTCCTCTTCAAGGGGTTTCTTGTTGGTGGTGTGTTTTTGTTTCTAGCTTCCCATCCCTTTCTTATGCTCACCATGAAATCCATTTCCCCAAGTTAATTGAGGGACACAGCTCCCACCACCCTCATATTTTCTGTACTAATTTGTAATTAACTGAGCTGCCTAAATCAGATGGGGGATAGGCTGCCCTCCAGTAAGGTGTGCCCATAAGCAATGCTTTGTTGGCTGTTTTTGCCTAATGTACTACTCCTGAAGGTGGCGCTATAACCTATGGTCAACTGTTGGAATAAAGTGTTCATGTATTTTGTAGCTACTTCAGTTTTCAGTAGAAATATATTCTTCAACTAGTAGATGGCAGTGTTTAAAAATGTGTTGTTGCATCTATGGTTAAGCTCTATGTCTTTTCTCTATAATAAAGGTGACGTACTAAACTGCATATTTGGATGATGGGGTGATTGGATTATTGCCTGCATTGCTCAACTCTCTCACTAGGTGTCAATATAGTTTTACACACATACAGTATATGGTATTGACTCTGTTAGTCAATTTTTATTATTATACAGGATTTATATAGCGCCAACAGTTTGCTCAGCGCTTTACAATATAAAGGGAGACACTACAACAACAATACAGTTCAATACAAGAGGGATAGGAGGGCCCTGCTCCTTGGAGCTTACAATCTAGGAGGGAGGGGTATGAATGTTTTTCTTTTCTGCTGTGTTTGATACCATGATGCAAGAAGTAGTGGTTAATGTTTAACTCTTCACTTGCTGAGATAGATATATATATATATACATATATACAGCTGTTCCATGGCATCATAGTAAATTATACAGCAATAATGGAAACATTACTCAATATATTTCTAGGAATAGATTCACTGATTCCATACAGTACATGTAATATGTGTAAAGCACTACATTTTGAACTGTTTTATTAGGAACCTGGAAAGAGATGTTTAAAAAATAAGATTAAAAATTACAAATGCCAAGGAAAAAAATTGATGCATTTCTGATAACAATGTGGTTAATATTGATCTGCATGGGGTTTATGAATGGAATATAATGGTTACACATCCCACTTAATACATTTCACCTTTTTAGATAAGAATATGGGTAAAATTTATATATGGGGATTATAGGTGGAATATCATGGTAACACTTAACAAGGACCATATTTAGCCAGTTGCCGTCCGGCATATAGCCAGATGGCGGCCGGGGCTAACAGCTCGTCCCTCCGGGTGGACGCCATTGCGCATGCCCGCAGGGCTGTGCAGTAGCGAGATCTGTCACCGGCCGTGTACCTCGGACACTGCCAATGACAGATCTGTATACCAGCCCTGTTGCCAGTACCATGTGACCTGCTGTGACCAATCACAGCAGGTCACATGACAGTTGTCCTTTCATGCCATCCATTGTATACAAGTGTGTCTAGCTGTGAATGGTCACAGCAATCACATGCACAAGCTGGGCCAATCACAGCCCAGCTGTGTCATGTGATTAGCTGTGGCAAAATCACAGCTAATCACAAAAAAAACCCTAAATTATTCGATTTCATTCAGGTAAATGCTTGCTTATAGCAAAGTAATTCTTTGCTATAAGCAAATTATGTAAAAAAAAAAAAAAAAAAATATTGATCACTTCCCCAAAGTAGTACAATGTTACTATGGTAACATTATACTACTTTGTACAAAGTGCAATATGAAAAAAAAAACATAAAAAAAGAAAAAAATGTAATAAAAAATTAAAAAGAAAAAAATTGAGAAAAAAAAATCTTTTTTTTTTGTACTGTCACCAGCCAGTGTCCCTGATCACCGCTATGCCAGTTATATGATGATGCTGTACTGCACTGGTGACAGTATGTAAAAAAAAAAATAGTGAATCATTTTTTAAATTTTTTAATTTTCTGAAAAATTATGACAAAAAAATTACAACTTCAAAAAACTCGCTATGCCTGTTATAAAATACGTCGGACTGTCTACTTTGCAAAAAGGGGTCATTTGGAGGATATCTGTACTATTCTGATATTTTTGGGCCTCAAGAAATTAGATTGGCTATCAGTACTTCAGGATTGATCAATTTTCAGATATATCCCATAGTTTGTGAAATCTATAACTTTCCTACAGACTAAATAATAAATACTAATTTGGGTTATTTTCACCAAAGAAATGTAGCAGAATACATCTTGGCCTAAATGTGTGTTAGGTGTTTTTTTGTTAATTTAGCAAAAAATAAAAACCCCAGTGGTGATTAAATACCACCAAAAGAAAGCTCTAGTTGTGTGAAGAAATGATAAAATTTTAGTTTCGGTACAGTGTTGTATGACCGCGCAATTGTCATTCAAAGTGTGACAGTGCTGAAACCTGAAAATTGGCCTGAGCAGGAAGGGGGTAAAAGTGCCCGGTATGGAAGTGGTTAACCTATTTCTGAAATGCATGTAATTAATTATTTTTCCACATTGGGATTATTGGTGGAATATTGTGGATAAACATGCCAAATACCATATTTGACCTGTTTCTGATAAGAATATGGGTATAGTTATTTTTCTACATGAGGATTATGGGTGGAGTATCATGGTTAAACACGCCTAGGAACACATTTGACTTGTTTCTGATAAGAATATGAGAATACAGTAGTTATTTTTCTACATGAGGATTATGGGTGGATTATTGTGGATACACATGCCAAGGACCACACTTGACCTGTTTCTGATAGGAATATGGGTATAATTATTTTTCTTCATGGTAATTATTGATAGAATATCATTGTTACACATCTAACATAATGCATTTGACCTGTTTCTGATAAGAATATGGATATAGTTCTTTTTCTGCATGGGGATTATGGATGGAATATCATAGTTAAACATGCGTAGGAACACATTTGATTTATTTCTGATAAGACTATGCAAATAGGTATTTTTCTACATGGGGTTATGGGTGCATTATTGTGGATACACATGTAAAGGACCATAACTGACCTGTTTCTGATAAGAATATGGGTATAGTTATTTTTATTCATAGGGATTATGAGTGGAATATCATGGTTAAACATGCCTAGGAATTTGACTTGTTTCTGATAAGAATATGAGAATAGTTATTTTTCTACATGGGTTATGGGTGGATTATTGTGGATACACATGTAAAAGGACCATATGTGACATGTTTCTGATAAGAATATGGGAATAGTTATTTTTCTACAAAGGGAATAGAGAATATCATGGTTAAAAATGCCTAGGAAAACATTTGACCTGTTTCTAATAAGTATATGATTATAGTTATTTTATTACATGGGGATTATAGGTGGATGATTGTGGTTAAACAAGTTTAGGACTATATTTGACCCGCTTCTGAAAACATTATGGCTATAGTTACTTTTCTACATAGAGGTTATGGGTGGAGTATCATGGTTAGACATGCCTAGGAACACATTTGACATGTTTCTGATAAGAAAATGAGAATAGTTATTTTTCTACATGGAAATTATGAATGTATTATTGTGGATACACATGCCAAGGACCATATTTGACCTGTTTTTAATAAGAATATAAGAACAGTTTTCTCTACATGGGGATTATGGGTGGAATATCATGACTAAACATGCCTAGTAACACATATGACGTTTTTGATAATATGATTATAGGTATTTTTCTACATGTGGGTTATTGTGATTAAACAAGCATAAAACCATATTTGATCTGTTTCTGATAACAATATGGGTATAGTTTTTTTTTTTGCATGGGTGTTATGGGTGGAATATCATGGTTTAACATGCCTATGAACATATTTAACCTTTTTCTGATGAGAATAGTCATTTTTCTACATGAGGATTATGGGTGGATTATTGTGGTTAAACATGTTTAGGACCATAATTGACCTATTTCTGAAAAAGTATGGGTTTAGTTATATTTCTTCATGGGGATTATGGGTGGATTATTGTGGATATGCATGCCTGTGAACACATTTGAGTTGCACCTGATAAGAATATGGGTAATAGTGATTTTTCTACATAGGGATTATGGGTAGAATATCACGGTTAAACATGCCTAGGAACACATTTTACCATTTTCTGATAAGAATATGAGAATAGTTATATTTCTTCATGGGGATTATGGGTGGATTATTGTGGTTAAACAAGCCTAGGACCATATTTAACCTATTTCTGTAAAGAATATGTATATATATATATTTTTTTTTTTCTACATGGTTATTATGGGTGGAACATCATTGCATAGGAACATCTTTGACCTGTTTCTGATAAGAATATTAGAATAGTTATATTTCTTCATGGGGATTATGGGTGGATTATTGTGGTTAAACAAGCCTAGGACCATATTTACCTATTTATGTAAAGATTATGTATATATATATATTTTTTTTCTACATGGTTATTATGGGTGGAACATCATTGCATAGGAACATCTTTGACCTGTTTCTGATAACAATATGAGGATAGTTATTTTTCTAAATGGGGATAATGGGTGTATTATTGTGCATACACATGCCAAGGACCATATTTGACCTATTTCTGAAAATAGTATGGGTATAGTTAGTTTTCTACATAGGGATTATGGGTGAAATATTATGGTTAAACATGCCTAGGAACACATTTGACCTGTTTCTGAGAAAAATATGAGAATAGTTATTTTTCTACATGGGGATTATGGGTGCATTATTGTGGTTAAAAATGCTTAGGACTTATCGGTGCAATTGATAGCCCCTGCGTGGGCATGTTTTGTTGCCTCTGTTTTATACTGTTTAAAATTAATAAAAACCATTGAAATACAAAAAAAAAAAAAAAAAATGCTTAGGACTATATTTGACTTATTTCTGAAAAGATTATGGGTTCAGTTATTTTTTGACATGGGGATTATGGGTGGATTGTTGTGGATACACATACCAAAGACCATATTTAACATGTGCCTGATAACATAAATGTAAGATTCGGGTAGCTGAGATGTGAGGTGACCAGTAGAAATATGTAATCGTAGGTCTAGTTTAATCTCATGTTATTACAGATAAGTGTTCAGTATTCAGTCAGAGACATATGTTCACCAATTAGCATCTGAAAGGACAGTGCAGCTTCTAGGCTGGAGGTGACACCTGGATGTCAATAAAACGTTGTCACCTATGTAGCCAGAGTTTGCCACCTTCTTGAAATCTAAAAGAAGGGCTCTAGCCATTTCGGCTTCGGGAAGCAGCAGTAGACCAGGAGTGGCTCAGATTTGTCTGCCAGCTCTTATACTCACGGATCAGAGGAATCTATTTCATCTCTCATAAAAGCTAAAATATTCGTTGCGGAGAGATGAAAATACTTCCTTCTGATTGGACACACTGTAGCTTACATCTACATGTAAAAGTGTATTTGTAGCCTCTGTAGAATCCCAGAGAAATGGAGAAAAAGGTTGTATGGCGCCTGATTGCAACAGCTGAACAGTGATTGATACTGTCGTGATCGGACTGATGCACTGGTGTCGGAAATTTTATCGCTGACATGGTGATTCAAACCGTTCCTGGTCCAATTGACTTTGGGCACTTCGGAACCCAGAACGTCCTGTGGGCTGGTACAGGAACACCCCCCAGGGTTGATTGGCCAAGGGCTAATGTCCAGCCCACGTCCATATTTCAATAAATTGAGGACCCTGAGATATGGACTGTGTGATTCGAACGCAGTCGGTTCTATTTGGCAGGCGAATTGCGGACTTTCTTTGACTTGCTCCAGTCGCAGGATTACTCTTGTTAAAAGTTTTATTTCTGTTTTTATTACCTTTTTTTTATAGTGAATAGCCAATTGTGTATATAATGAGATTGGTGTAGCGCTACGTATAATATTGGAAAAATAACATGTGAATATGCATAAATTAATTAATAAACACTCAAATACAAATAAACATATAAATGTGATAGATCCTCCAAGGGTCTAAAATAAGTGTCACAACAAGTGATTAAAGTGCATATATTAGGTCCCAATCCTGGACCTACATAGTAAGTGAATATTATCCAATCCCAAATGGGATAAACACGCCCAAATCAAAGTGGCATATAAAGTGAATCCCAAAATGCGGGATAATCATATATCAAAGTGACGTGCTGAAAAAACCCCAAATAATACAAACACATACATATAATGTCATAAATGACAATATCTGAAAATGTAAATGTACAGGTGAAACTCAAAAAATTAAAATATCGTGCAAAAGTTCATTTATTTCAGTAATGCAATTTAAAAGGTGAAACTAATTTATGAGATAGACTCGTTACATGCAAAGCAAGATAGTTCAAGCTGTGATTTGTCATGATTGTGATGATTATGGCTTACAGCTCATGAAAACCCAAATCCACAATCTCAGAAAATTTGAATATTGTGAAAAGGTGCAATATTCTAGGCTCAAAGTGTCCCACTCTAATCAGCTAATTAGGCCATAACACCTGCAAAGGGTTTCTGAGCCTTCGAATGATCTCTCAGTCTAGTTCAGTAGGAATCACAATCATGGGAAAGACTGCTGACCTGACAGTTGTGCAGAAAACCATCATTGACACCCTCCATAAGGAGGGAAAGCCTCAAAAGGTAATTGCAAAAGAAGTTGGATGTTCCCAAAGTGCTGTATCAAAGCACATTAATAGAAAGTTATGTGGAAGGGAAAAGTGTGGAAGAAAAAGGTGCACAAGCAGCAGGGACGACCGCAGCCTGAAGAGGATTGTCAGGAAAAGGCCGTTCAAAAGTGTTGGGGACTTTCACAAGGAGTGGACTGAGGCTGGAGTCAGTGCATCAAGAGCCACCACACACAGACGGATCCTGGACGTGGGCTTCAAATGTCATATTCCTCTTGTCAAGCCGCTCCTGAACAACAAACAACGTCAGAAGCGTCTTACCTGGGCTAAAGAAAAACAGACCTGGTCTGTTGCTCAGTGGTCCAAAGTCCTCTTTTCTGATGAGAGCAACTTTTGCATCTCATTTGGAAACCAAGGACCCAGAGTATGGAGGAAGAATGGAGAGGCACACATTGCAAGATGCTTGAAGTCCAGTGTGAAGTTTCCACAGTCTGTGTTGATTTGGGGAGCCATGTCATCTGCTGGTGTTGGTCCACTGTGCTTCATTAAGTCCAGGGTCAATGCAGCCATCTTCCAGGAGATTTTGGAGCACTTCATGCTTCCTTCCGCAGACGAGCTTTATGGGGATGCTGCCTTCATTTTCCAGCAGGACTTGGCACCTGCCCACACTGACAAAAGCACCAAAACCTGGTTCAATGACCGTGGGATTACTGTGCTTGATTGGCCAGCAAACTCGCCTGACTTGAACCCCATAGAGAATCTATGGGGCATTGCCAAGAGAAAGATGAGAGACATGAGACCGAACAATGCAGAAGAGCTGAAGGCCGCTATTGAAGCATCCTGGTCTTCCATAACACCTCAGCAGTGCCACAGGCTGATAGCTTCCATGCCACGCGTCCTTGAGGCAGTCATTGCTGCAAAAGGGGCCCAAACCAAGTACTGAGTACATATGCATTCTTATACTTTTCAGAGGTCCGATATTGTTCTATGTACAATCCTTGTTTTATTGATTGCATGTAATATTCTAATTTTCTGAGATTGTGGATTTTTCATGAGCTGTAAGCCATAATTATCACAATTATGACAAACCACGGCTTGAACTATCTTGCTTTGCATGTAATGAGTCTATCTCATATATTAGTTTCACCTTTTAAGTTGCATTACTGAAATAAATGAACTTTTGCACGATATTCTAATTTTTTGAGTTTCACCTGTAGTGACCAATCCAATAAATAAATATAAAATATAAAACAAATGTCCAATAAAAGTGCAAATAAGCAAAAAAAAGTGCTTCAGTCTTCCAAATAGGTGTTGTAGTGCATGTGCAAAATATAAGCCGATATGTATCCTTAAATGGCAGAAATGCCCCCTCACCTCCTTAACGCGACCCAAAAGGGCCAACACGCCTTATAGATCACCCTGGATCCTACACCATACAGGCTCCACTGGCTCCACAGACCCTCACTGGTAGCTCCCATACAGCATGGATTCCCCTTACATAAGCAGGTAAACGTAGTACAGCCAACTTATTCATAAGTACCATATTAAGGCTATGAAAGAACAAAAGAAATCCTCCATAGTGCAATACCGTTTATTTGCAGTGTAAATGGGTAAAAACACCAAATAAAAACTGAAATTTAGTGTAACATTGACAAGCAGTCACACCACATGGTATGGGTGTACTCTGTATGAAACCTGGTGTACCAAGATGGCGTCCACCGGAAACACGTCACCGCGCATCTACGCATTGCATCACGCTCCCCACGTGAGTTCCTCAGGATTCCTTTTTGTGACACTTATTTTAGACCCTTGGAGGATCTATCACATTTATATGTTTATTTGTATTTATTGAGTTTATTTATTAATTTATTTCTGCATATTCACGTTATTTTTCCAATATTATATGTAGCGCTACACCAATCTCATTATATATTTTATTGTTGCACCAATAGGTATAGGATAGGGTGTCAGCTGCTTAGTATATATGTTTATAGGTTCCCTTTTAGCTCAGGGCGATTATGTCTTTATTTTGAATAGCCAATTGTGTATCTTTTTGTATTTTCTGTAACTGTTTTTTCTTTGTACATATTTTATGCACTGCCCACTTTCGGAATATTAAATCATAAAATTAATAAGTGACTTCTGTGTACTTAAGCTTGGGCTCATATCTCAGGAGAGATTGTATTGCAGTGTCTATATATGCTCGGTCAAGTTCACTGCCAATCTGTATGCAATTGCACTGCGTGTTGGCAGATTGCATGTAGATTGTAAAGTAGCAGATCTGCCAGACGGAGATCTGTGTGTGTGTGTGGTGTCCCAGCAGACCAGTCTGCGGACAAACAGTTGGGTGGTGGCAAGCTACCGTTTGTTGTGTGTCTGGTGTAGGGGGGTGTGGACAGTGGATTAACACCAGGGTTCTAGTTTGTAGGATAGCTGGAGGAATCCTAGAGGGGTGTGCCAATTGCTAGGCTGCTCCCCAACCCTTAGAGTGCACAAGATTGTATATAGGATTCGTATCTGCCTGTGTGTGGTCAGCCAGCTGGATTGGAGTCTCCCTCTAGTGGTGGCCAGAGGCAATGCGGGCTGTGAAAGTGTATCACGGCCAGTTTTATATGTTCAAAGTCCCCCTCATTCCCTCTTAACCCCAGCCACGGCCGGACGTGCACGCCTTGGTTAGCTAGTTGCCGTGGGTGTGTGTATGTGGTTTGGATCCATGACAAATATGGGTACAGTTATTTTTCTATGAGGGGATTGTGGTGGGGAATATCTTCATTACACATCCTACGTAATAAATCATCAAAAATCGGAATGCGCTAAATTCCGATTTTTGATTTTTTATGTTTACACCAATTTCTGGGTCAGAGGTTTGCTGCTTAATAGGATTGATATTATTGTTTGGCGCTTTCTTTTTCTGTTTTACATCCTACGTAATGTATTTGATCTGTTTCTGATAGGAATATGGCTATAACTATTGTACTCCATGGGGATTATGGATGGAATATCATGGTTACATTTAGAAAGGAACATATTTACCTATTTCTGATAGGTGCATATAAATATTTTTCTTCTTGGGGCATATGGGTGGAATTCTGAGGTTACACATGCCAAGGACTATATTTGAGATGTGTCTGATAATAATATGGGTATAATTCTTCTTCTTTGAGGGGATTGGGGGAGGGGGGAATTTCATTGTTACGCATCCTATGTAATGGATTTGACCTGTTTCAGATAAGAATATGCATATACAGTTGTGTTCAAAATAATAGCAGTCAGACATCACTAACCTGATCAATCACTGTTTTTGGTAGAAATGATATTTCTACATGGCAAATAATTTACTAGCAGGTGTAGTAGAGTAATAGAAATCCAACAGACCCAACAGTCATGACATGCATGCTGCTGATTCTGTGTAATTGAATCACTAATTGAAAGGGGCGTGTTCAAAATAATAGCAGTGTGGAGTTCTATTAGTGAGGTCATTCATTCTTTGAAAAACAGGTGGCAATTACTGCCCTTATTTAAGGAAGGAAGGCAGCAAATGTTGTACATGCTGGTTACAGTGCATTTCTCTCTGAAATGCTGAGGAAAATGGGTCGTTCCAGACATTGTTCAGAAGAACAGCGTACCTTGATTAAAAAGTTGATTGGAGAGGGAAAGACATATAAAGAAGTGCAGAAAATGATCGGCTGCTCAGCTAAAATGATCGCAAATGCTTTAAAATGGCAACCAAAGCCTGAAAGACGTGGAAGGAAGCGAAAAACTACCATTCGACTGGATAGAAGAATAGCCAAAATGGCAAGGACTCAGCCAACAATCAGCTCCAGGGAGATCAAAGAAGGTCTAAAGTTACCTGTGAGTACTGTTACAATTAGAAGACACCTATGTGAAGCCAAGCTATCTGCAAGAAGCCCCCGCAAAGTCCCACTGTTGAAAAAAAGACATGTGCTGAAGAGGTTACAATTTGCCAAAGAGCACATTGACTGGCCTAAAGAGAAATGGCGCAACATTTTGTGGACTGATGAAAGTAAGATTGTTCTTTTTGGGTCTAGTGGCCGGAGACAGTTTGTCAGACGACCCCCAAACACTGAATTCAAGCCACAGTACACTGTGAAGACAGTGAAGCATGGTTGCGCAAGCATCACGATATGGGGATGTTTCTCATACTACAGTGTTGGGACTATTTATCGCATACCAGGGATCATGGATCAGTTTGAATACATCAGAATACTTGAAGAGGTCATGCTGCCTTATGCTGAAGAGGAAATGCCCTTGAAATGGGTGTTCCAACAAGACAACGACCCCAAACACTCCAGTAAACGTGCAACATCTTGGTTCCAGACCAACAAGATTGACGTTATGGAGTGGCCAGCCCAATCCCCAGATCTTAATCCAATAGAAAACTTGTGGGGTGACCTCAAAAATGCACACCACCAAGAAGTAGAGAAGAACTGTGGAATGTAGTCCAATCATCCTGGGCTGGAATACCTGTTCACAGGTGCCAGAAGTTGGTTGTCTCCATGCAACACAGATGTACAGCAGTTCTCAGAAACAGTGCTTATACAACTAAATATTCATTAAGTGATTCAAAGGAAAGCAAAATCTTCAAACATTTTTCAGTTTATATAGTGAATGTTTGACTTTGTAAAGAAGAATACAAATACTGCTATTTTTTTTAACAGTCTAATATTCACTTTTCTTCAATTTTTTTTAGAGAAAC
Organism: Staurois parvus; assembly: GCF_062004578.1. Classification (NCBI taxonomy): domain Eukaryota; kingdom Metazoa; phylum Chordata; class Amphibia; order Anura; family Ranidae; genus Staurois; species Staurois parvus. The sequence continues at coordinate 777,307 of NW_028318089.1, read as the reverse complement.
AACACAAATTTGATATATTTTTCTTCATGTTTTGATTTGGAATAGAATGTGTAGTGTTCCCAGTGCATTTGTGTGTATGGAAATTAAAGCTATTAGAAGGATTTTGAGCTTTATTCACTTTTTTCAACACACTGCTATTATTTTGAACACAACTGTAATTATTTTTCTACATGGGGATTATGGGTGGAATATCATCGTTAAACATACCATGTAATGCATTTAGCCTGTTTTTGCTTAGAATATGGGTATAATTACTTTTATAGATGATGAATATGGGGGGGAATCTCATGCATACACTAAAACCGGTAGTAAACCTTCTAAAAAAAACCCAAAAAAACGTTTCTTGCTGCAAGGTAACATCATAATAAGCTAGTAGGCATCACATATTAGCACATTATGAAATACTTACCTTAAAAGGAAGCCCGCCAGCGGTGCATGGTCACCGCTCACAGGGCTTCCAAACTTCAACCGGTTTCCTTCCGGGTTTGCTCTCTCCGGCCATCTCCAGTCTCCTTTACTCTTCCAATGGAAAAGGATGAATAGACAGTCCAACTTATGTAAGGATGCTGTGACCCGCAAGTATAGCATTAAGGTCACACCTACGTCCAGGTGGTGAGCATCATTGACTCCCAAGGCTCTAAATGTTGGCAGGACAATTTCTTGGTTCTCGTGGAAAACCATGGTCACTTTAGGATTAGAAGCTAGCATAAGGATGAGGACCACTCAATTCGGGAAGAATGTCAAGAACGGCTCTTTACAGCCAAGGTTCCCGATTTCGGAGACTCTTTTTTGCCGATGTAACTGCCACCAGAAAGGCCACCTTGATGGAGAGCTCCCTTATTATGGGAGGCTCAGCTGCTTCTGGCATGCCTCCACAGAAGAAGTCAAGGACAAGCGGCAGGTCCCATTTTGGGAACCTCGGTTTCCTTTGGGGCCTCAACCTTACTGCCCCTTTGAAGAACTGCCGAACCAGAGAGTGGTCGGCCAATGATACTCCAGTGAAGGCCGAGATGGCTGACACTTTAACCCTGAGGGTGCTGACCAACAGGGGCAGGTCAAGGCCTGACTGCAGGAATCCCAGGACATCCTGAACCCACGGATTACTAAAGGATCCATCCACGGTCGAGATTTAGTCTACGAACTTAGACCAGACTCTTGCATAGACCCTGTTGGTACTTGGTCTTCTGGCATTCATCAGGGTAGGGATGACTTCAGCAGGACAGCCCAAGGCCTCCAACCTCCTCCTCTCAAGAACCAGACCATTAGATGAAGCCGAAGCTGGGCAAGGGTGAAGAATAGCCCCCTGCGTCTGTCCTGAGAGGGAGAGGAATTGGATCCCAAAAACTGAGCTGCGCCAGTAAGGGAAACCATGGTCTGTTCAGCCAGTATGGAATTACAGCCAGTACCTCCACCGCTTCTGCTCTGTGCCTCCAAAGAATATGACAGGGACTGTGGGAAACACATAGGCTGTGCGAAACCCCCATTGCTCCGTCACAGCATCTACCCCAAAGGCCTGGGGACAGCGACTCCTGGTGTAGAACATCCCCAGTTTGCTGTTGCATGGGGAGGCAAACAAGAGGCTTATCCCTAGGGTCAGTATCCACTTGAAAACTTCTGTTTTGAGAGACCACTCATAGTTGTCCAATTGAACCCTGGAAAGGAAGTCTGCTTGCCAGTTCTGGACTTCGGGGACGTATACTGCCGATATGTTGGACAGGTTTCTCTGAGCCCAAATCGTGATTGGCTCTACCTCTCGCAAGAGGGACAGGCTGTGGGGTCCCTCTTTGTCTCCTTATGTAGGACACTGCCGTCATATTGTCGGACCTCAGGAGGACTGATTTCCCATGTGCTGGAAGGCCTGTAGGGCACAGAGCGCCGTTCGTAATTCCAGGACATTCGACCCCAACCTGTGGGAGGGAAAGCTCCATCTGCCCTGAGATATCTCTGACTGGCAGAGTGCACCCCATCCGGATTGCTGGCATACGTAGTGATTGTAATCTAGGAGATGGGGGCAATCAAATGGCAATTGAGCAGGTTCTTCCACTGCAGCCACCAAGGAAGGCTCTCTTTCATGGAGGGAGATATGCAAATGACCTGGCCCATGCTGCCTGGAATCCACTGTTGAAGAAAGCCCTTCTGGAAGGGTTGCATTCTCCAATGTGCCCACTTCACCATCGGCGCTGTGGACACCATGGTGCCAATGATCTTTAGGAACTGGAAGGCCCAAAGGTGTGAGGAAGACAGGGCAGGTAGTATTCAGCTCCGGATCACCGGAATCTTCTCCATGGGCAGGGAGATGGTGGAGCTGATTGTGTCGAAATGAGCCCAGAGGAATATTAGAGAGTACATGGGCTCCAACTGGCTCGTCTCCAAATTCAGCAACCACCTGAACTCGATAAGGGTTGAGATGACGTGGACCCTGTGCTGTAGTAGCTGTACTCTGTCCTGGGATAGTAGGAGCAGGTCATTTAGGTAGTGGTGCAGGCGAATGCCTCTGGATCTGATCAGGGCCACGACCGCCAACAAGACTTTTGAAAACACCAGAGGCGACGTTGAAAGCCCAAAGGGGAGACACACGAACTGGAAATGCCGATGATCCACAGCAAACCAGAGGAATCTCTGAAAATCTCTTGCAATGGGCGCATGAAAGTAGGCGTCCTTCAGATCTATAGACAGGATTGCCTGGCTGAATTGCTTGTTGAATTGTGAACAGCGTCTCCATCTTGAATTTTGACTTCCTGATAAGTGAATTTAGTTGGGTGAGATCTATGACTAGCCTCCAGGCCCTGTTTCTTTTCTGGACCAAAAACAAGACGAGTACATGCCCTGAAATTCTTCGTCCTCCAGAACCGGCACAATAGCACTCTGCAGCAGTAGAGAGTCCATGCAGGACTGCAGGATTTCCCTCCTTTCTTTGAAATGTGGAAGGGCCGAATAGGTGAACCTGAGATGAGGAGGGCTCTTGAATATCCAAGCATGCCCTAAAGATACAGTGTTGACAGCCCTGGCATCCTGGATTGAAGCTGCCCAGACATGCCAAAAGTGGTGAAGGCTTGCCCCCATCTGGCCTGCCTGTGTGGGCCCAATCTCAAAAGGACTTTGTGGCCTCACAGCCTTCAGAGGCCGTGCCCTTGGAGGATTTCTGAAAAGATGGTCAGCTTTTCCTCCAGCTTCTCTTGAATTCGTGGCCCAGCTTGTAGAGGAGCGCATCCCTAGCTTAAAAATGTAAATGGGGTATGTAGCGCTAAAGAATGAATAACAAGTAAGGAGGGTGTCACCATATATAGTAAAAATTCAATAGTTCATATAATGTAGCAAAAAGGAAGCTGGATATGATCCAATGGTGTTTCCAAATCCCATTCAGTAGAATAAGAAAAAAATTTAGTGAGGTTGTGCGCTTACCACAAGTACACACAATGTAAGCATTGTATGCAAAAAAACAGCAACCGGGCGTCACGGTCTGGTCAGCAGCCTGGGCAACATCTGGTCATATGAGGACATCCAGATCGCAGGTCCAACGCTGTCCAGGCCCCCTCTGGCTCTCAAATCCAAATCGCCACCTTACAAAGCTCATTAACAAACGAGCCGGGAGGCAAGAAAGTGCTAATAGTGAAGTACGTTTATTATGAGTATCTTTGTCATCACTAAAATTTAAATTTTATGTCTTTATGCTGATGATACCACTAGCCACCAGGGACTTATCTATTGGACCTGGAGGTGTATATTTTTGCATGCTGATTGTACCACTAGCCACCAGGGAGCTTATCTATTGGGCCTGGATGTATGCTTTATCGATGTGAGTTTTTGCTGTTTTAGCTCACTTTTTATGCTCTTAATAAACGTACTTCACTATTAGCACTTTCTTGCCTCCCGGCTCGTTTGTTAATGAGCTTTGTAAGGTGGCGATTTGGATTTGAGAGCCAGAGGGGGCCTGGACAGCGTTGGACCTGCGATCTGGATGTCCTCATATGACCAGATGTTGCCCAGGCTGCTGACCAGACCGTGACGCCCGGTTGCTGTTTTTTTGCATACAATGCTTACATTGTGTGTACTTGTGGTAAGCGCACAACCTCACTAAATTTTTTTCTTATTCTACTGAATGGGATTTGGAAACACCATTGGATCATATCCAGCTTCCTTTTTGCTACATTATATGAACTATTGAATTTTTACTATATATGGTGACACCCTCCTTACTTGTTATTCATTCTTTAGCGCTACATACCCCATTTACATTTTTATATTTCAAGGTACTGAGGATTACCCTGTATGTTAGCTGCTCACCTGATCTGTTTTGCGCTCACTTACCCACCCTCTATATGCATCCCTAGCTTGTTCTGAGCGTTGAATTCTTGGGTAAGCCCTCTTCTGGCCAGCAGAAGCCAATCCTGGGGCAGGAAATCGGACCTCCCGCTCGTAGCCCGGGCTATAGCACTGCCCAGTTTGTTCCCAAACAGGGAGGAACCCTCAAAAGGGATCTTGCACCATGCCTGCTTAGAGGCTGGATCAGCCAACCAGGGCTGAATCCACAACGCACGCTTGACTGTCACCAAGGACAGCATAACCTGAGCCAGCAGATGGGTAAGGTAGATCGAGGCCTCCCCCAGAAAGGCAGATGCCAACCTCAGCTCCTGAATACTTGAATTCCTGGCCACCTCTTCCAGAACTCCTCTGAGGGCCGTATCCTCGTTATCTGACCACACTTCCATAGCTTTAGACAAGGCCACTAAGGCAAGCGCCGGCTTGCAAGCTATCCCTGCCGTAGTGTAGATTCGCTTGAGATCAGAATTGATTCTCCTTTCTAGGCTGTCCTTGAACACCGAATCTTTGAGAGGGAGGGTAGCGTGCTTGGCGGCGAGTCTCATCAAGGCCGCATCCACCAGAAGGGCTGATTCTAGATGTTTGACGTCCTCTGACTTGAACGGATAAAGTTTGGCAGTATTATTCAGCAAGGAGGTCCTCTTATCGATATTGCTCCACTCCTCTGTGAAAATTTTCCTGAGTTCCCCCAGGAACGGAAAGTTTGGACGATCCTTCCTTAGACATTTAAAGAATTTCCTGTGTTTAGGGGGAGATTCCATGGCTTCTTCTCACTTCAGGGCCTCTTTGACTGCTTTGACTAGGGGCAAGACCAAAGAAAAATCGAAGCCCACACATAGATCTTCATTCTCCGCCTCACTATCTGAGGCTCCGGCTGACAGGTGGCTAGCTTGTGAAGGCTCCAGTTCCTCTTAGAGATCTTTGGGAGGGGAGCACACCGTGACCGATGGGCTGCGGCACGACTAGTCCCAATTTCTTTCAGGGACTCTTGAACGACCCCTCTGACCAAAGCCTCTACCTGTTGGTTGGCACCTACTCTCTCGCCGGTCACCTATGCAAAACAGGAGTCACATAATGACCTGTCGTCAGGAACCTAAGAATCGCACCTCCAGCAAGTTTTCCTATTAGAGCGGCTGGAGTGCCTCTTAACGTGAGCTTCTCCGATGATGCCTGGAGCTGAAAGGAGACCTGTGGCGTCTGGATTTAGAGGATGAGTGATGGCGCCGTGACCTGGGCACACATCCGTCATTGTATGCTGTATAGTGGCAATCAGACCTAGAAGGGCTGAGAGAGAAAAAAAAAGACACAGAACGAGGGATAGTTAAAAGCCACAGAAAAGCGCCAGTGGGGAATCAAGGGGCTAAAGCTGTCCGTCCCTACTGCGCAGGGGCTGGCCACAAGGAGTCGGTGATACATCCATGCCAGCTGTGAAGGCAACCAAACTGTAAAAAAAAAAAACATGACATGCAAAATCCCAGCAGACCACCAGGGAGGGGCAAGAGGGACAGGTACTGACCTTCACAGTGGACCACAGTGCTTGGGGAAGCTGCTGCATTCAGCCCGCAGGATCTCCCAAAGAAAACAGCTCTGGCAGCTGTTTAAAAGCTGTGACATCGCCGCCGTACTGCGCATGTGCCGGACCCCAGGACACCCACGCGCATGCGCTAGGGCCGCCATCTTACCGTACTGCGCAAGTGCAAAGCCAAGCCTCATTCCAAGGCTGACTCGCACATGCGCAGTACGCCGGAGACCTGGCTGCATTGCGCTCCAGGCACCCACTAGCAAAAAGAAAGACAATAAGGAGCCAATAATAAGACCTGAACACGGGCAAGGGCACTGCTTACCAACCCCGTACAGCCACGATCGCCTGACTTGGAGACTGCCTCGTCCGATCGGGGTGCTACATGGCCACCCGCTATTAGTGGGGTATCCTGCCCAAGTGCCGCTCACCTGCCATTGGCAGACCTGAGCTCTTCCAGGCACCGACTCCTGCTCGCCCATTTCCACCCTGTTATTAGCTGGGGAACACTGGAATCTGATGAGTGCTCCACCACTCCCGGCACTGCATCCATCCGCCGCGTTCAATGCCCCGCCTTTAGCTGGGGACCCGTGGAACTGACAAGCAGCTCGTCACCTCGCATCTCCCAGAGAGGCTCGCCAGGCCTTGGTTGCAGACCATCTGTATGCGGGAACCAGGTAAGACTTGCGCTAGGTCCATAGGAGGAGGACAAAAAAAGGAACATGGCCTCTGGCGAGCAGCAAAGATTTATGGGAGTTTGATCCTATAGGAGAAGAGAGGGCAGGACTAACCCATACGTACGCTGCCATGTAGTCTGTCAGGAAAACATTTTGACCAACAACAGGGTCAATACCATATATGTGTGTAAAATATACTGACACCTAGTGAGAGCGTTGAGCATTGCAGCCAATAATCCAATCATTCCATCATCCCAATATGCAGTTTAGTACGTCCCTAATAAATTTCCTGTTTTCAGAGATGCAGCAGATAAACACATGTAGGCTGTATACTGTCTGTTTTGTAGGGCTATATACAGAATCTCTAACATCAAGAATCATGCTGAGTCCTTCAATGCATGGGAATTTACAGTGAGTAAAAACAGTTTTTGTTTAACTTACACAAACGCTTCTGGTATTCTTGCCAAAAATGTCTGAGCCCATAGTGTGGATCTCCCTAAGGCTAGGATCACCATTAATTTTCTATGTAACAAGGGACTCCCTCTGCAGCCACTGGCAAGGTGAAAACCATACAATCATCAGAAGCATCAAAAAATGAAATCATACATTGGTATTAAACCCCCCCAAAAAAACTTGCAACACGGCAAATAAATTGACGTCAGTCACAGAGGCACCCACTAAGAAGCACCAACAATTTGACCTCTTTGATGGTCAGTAAGCTCTGACATGAGGGAGGGAGCATATTTTGCAGTCCTCATTCAGCAAGCTGATCTTCTGAGTCCAATTGGGACCAAAAGTTCAGTTAGACTGTAACATTGTATAATGTGAGGTCACTGCGTGAGGTGACCAGATATATGGTGGAGGATGTTTTCTCACTGGAATTTGTGATAGCTGCACATATATTTTGTTATCCACAAGAGGGTTTACAGAAGAAAACTATTTTGATTGGACTTTATAATGATTTTTCGGTTGGTTCAATTATATTTTTTTTGGTTTTGTTTGTGTGGTTTTTGTTTTTCATATGTTATTCTATATATTTAATTTAAATGTTTTAATTTTTTTATTTTTTTTTTAGTTATAGGTATTGTGCAATTTTTTATGTAGCGCAGTGAATGATGAAAGTGAGGCTTCCCACCTGTTAGCTAGGTGTCTCATCACACAGTAGAAGCAAAAGAATATTACATCACTGCTGGCTTCAACGCAGAACATGATGTCATTTTCGCACCTGCAAATCATGTAAATCATGTTTCTCTTTTTTTGTGCAACCCCTGTATTATCAGCCTTAATGACTGCCTATCCCAGCAATGGGCAAACTACGGCCCGCGGGCCGTATACGGCCCGGCGGACCTTTTAATCCGGCCCGCGGAGCTAGGCTCCCGCAAGGCCAGTGGTCGGCAAGCCGCGGCTCTTTACAAATTTAGATGCGGCTCTCCTGTGTGCCGGGCGCCCGCTCCCCTCCCTCCTCTCCTCCTCTCCCCTCCCTCCTCTCCTCCTCTCCCCTCCCCTCCTCTCCTCTCGGATGGCCGCCCCCCCTCTCGGATGGCCGCTCCCCTCCCTCCTCTCGGACGTCAGGACTCTGCAGCTGTCAGGATGTAGGCGGGGCAGCGTGACGAACTCCTCTCACAGTCCTCCCTGAAGACCAGAACGGCGCGGGAATACGAGAGGAACGCGCGGACCAAAGGTAAGTGAATTGACACAGGGGGGGGGCTTACTATATGGGGAATGAATTACTATATGGGGGACTTACTATATGGGGAATGAATTACTATATGGAGGACTTACTATATGGGGAATGAATTACTATATGGGGGACTTACTATATGGGGAATTAATTACTATATGGAGGACTTACTATATGGGGAATGAATTACTATATGGAGGACTTACTATATGGGGAATGAATTAATATGGGGGATGAATTACTATGTGGGGGATGAATTACTATATGGGGGATGAATTACTATGGGGGATGAATTACTATATGGGGGATGAATTACTATGGGGGATGAATTACTATAGGGGGGATGAATTACTATGGGGGACGAATTACTATATGGGGGACGAATTACTATATGGGGGACGAATTACTATATGGGGGATGAATTACTATGGGGGATGAATTACTATATGGGGGATGAATTACTATGGGGGATGAATTACTATATGGGGGATTAATTACTATATGGGGGATTAATTACTATGGGGGATTAATTACTATGCTTACTATGGGGGAATATTACTATACTTACTATGGATGACACATACACATCATTCATCTACTCTTGGTCCGGCCCCCGGGTCCAATATATGAACCCATTGCGGCCCTCAAGTCAAAAAGTTTGCCCACCCCTGGCCTATCCCATGTCTTGAGGCCCTAAAATTCCAAGACAGTAAAATCCAAAGTATCTATTTTGGGGGTTTTTTGCAGCCTAGCTTCAAAGACAGACTCAAAATTCAAGGAGCACCTTCACGCTTTCCAAGGGCATAAATTACCTATCTAATTTCCAGATATTTTGATGGCCCTCGTATGCCAGGGCAGTAAAAACACCCACAGAATGACCACATTTTGAAAAGCAGACATTTTTTAAGAGTCATTTGATGATGTCTTTTATTCTGCAACGTTTTTGGAAAATTCGGAAAAAGAATAGTTTATTAAATTAATAAAGTTGTCAGTTTAATAAAATATGTATCTAACTCAGCATTGGCATACTTATAATTTTATCACCAAACATATTCTGATACTCATCCTGAGTTTTGGGATGCCACGTGTGAGACATTTTGAACTGATTATGTACTGGATATTTTATCTTGTGTATCACAAAAATCAACCAAAATTGTATCGAAAAGTGTACTGTAATCTCCCTTTTGTATGAGTGGTCAGGAGGAATATAGCTTAGTGTAGTTTCACCTGCAGCAGTCCCTGTACCTATAAGCCAAGCAAGCCTGGCCTACTGATATGTGGCTGCCCCCAGGAATGCTATGTTCACTGACCAAGAAGAAGTACAGGAGGCTAAGCAAAGGGTGATCAAAAGTGTTGCTGTGGTTTCAGGAGTGCAGTTGTCCTAAGGGTATGGTTGAGGCTGGTGTCTTGCAGGAACATAGTCAGTGGGATGTACAGATGGATTAATTTAAGCGCAGGTAGAGACATGATGCATAAACAGGCAAATGATCAGTCCAGCCGGTAGGCAGAAACGTGGTGAATAAACCGGCCAGGGTCAGTATACGTGTCAGGTTGGCTGCACTAACTCTGGTAACACAGGGACTGGTGTGGTGGTGGTCAGAAACACTGATTTTTTTTAACACTGGGACTGGTGTGGCAGCGATCAGGAACACTGTTGCTGGCTTACACTGGTCTGACCACACTGGGACTGGTGTGGCAGCGATCAGAGTCACTGTTGCTTGTTGCACTGGTCTGACCACAATGGGACTGGTGTAGCAGCAATCAAAAACACCTGCTAGCTTACAATGGTCCGGTAACACAGGGACTGGGGCCGCGGCGATCAGAGTCACTGTTGCCGGTTGCACTGGCTGTGATGACACTAGTATTGGTGCGGCTGCAATCAGGAGCTGGCTACACTGCTCTGGTTACACTGGGACCTGTGTGGAAGTTTTCAGGAACACTGTTGCTGGCTTACACTGGTCTGGTGACACTGACTGGTGTTGCAGGGATCAAGAACACTTGCTGGCAGCACTAGTCTGGTGACACTGGGGCTGGTGTGGCTGCTATCAGAAACACTGTTGCTGGCTGCACTAGTTTGGGTCACTGGTAGTGGTGTGGCAGTGATCAGTAACATCGTTGCTGGCTTACACTGATGTGGTGACAATCGGACTGGTGTGGCCATGATCAGGAACACAGTGTTGCTGGCTGCACTGGTCTGGTAACACTGGGACTGATCAGGAAAACACTGTTACTGGCTTACATTGGTTGAGTGACTTGTAGGGTGGGGTGGGGTTAAGAGCAATTCACACTGCACAGTTTGATAGCAGTAAATATTTTATACTGCAGTAAAATATGGGGCTAATAGTGATGCAGAAAGAATTGCCCCTGCATCATTGTGGGGAAAATATGTGATGTCAATAAAAAATGCCTCTGTATCAGTGGTTACTAAAAAGAGAGATGCCTAAAGGCCTGTGATGTATTGGAAGAAAAAATGTCTCTGCACAGGTGGTGTCATTGGTAGGAAAAGATGATGCTGTGTCAGTGGTGTCACTCAGATAAAAATGTCCCTGCATTGTTGGTGTCACTGGAAGGAAAAAGATGCCCCTGCATCTGTAGTTTCACTGGAAAGGGAAAAACGTCCTTGCTTTGGTGGTGTCACTATTTAGAAAAATGCCTGTGTCTGGTGTCACTGGAGGGAAAAAAAATGCCCCTGCATCAGTGGTAGGAAAAATGCTTCTGCGTCTATGGTGTCATTGGAAAGTAAAAAGGCCCTGGCTTGGGTGTGTCACGGAAATGAAAGAATGCCCTAGTGTGTTGGTGGTGTCAGCATGAGGAGGACTGATTTGGCAGTGGTATGAAGGGGCAAGGGGAGCTGGGAGCTAGCTTATCCCTCTAAAGAGTGATTTGTGGTGGACTGATTTTCAGAGGGTATTTGACAGGCAGCGAGGAGATATTATATCGCCTATTCAACTTCTGGGTGCTGCCATCTTGCATCTTGCATGGCATATAGAAGCTGTATACAGCCTGTACTCCAGCCACCTCAGTCCTTCCAGGCATAGTCACGTCACTGCTCCCTTCAGATATCAGAGGCCAGGTGGAGTGGTTAGAGATTAAGATGAGGATCAGCAGCTACTCATGACAAAACATAAAAATGTGCATCTAAGCACCAGTGCTGGCAGAGCTGCAAAGGTTGCCACGTTGTGTCCGAGGTGCAGCTAATGTGTACAACAGTTGACTGCACTGGAATGAGCATGGTGGGTTCTTCTTGGAGACTGATGGGTAAATCATTGATATTGCAACACTTTTTACATATACAGTACAACCAGTGATTGTCCCACCTTGGACAGGAAAAATATTACAAATATCTGTATTTCCCAGAGATTATAAAAATACATGTGAAGCAAGCTACAAGGAATGAGGTACACCATATTGCCAAAAGTATTGGAACGCCTGCCTTTACATGCACATGAACTTTAATGGCATCAAAGTCTTAGTCCATAGGGTTCAATATTGAGTTGGCCCGCCCTTTGCAGCTATAACAGCTTCAACTCTTCTGGGAAGGCTGTCCACAAGGTTTAGGAGTGTGTCTATGGGAAGGTTTGACCATTCTTCCAGAAGCGCATTTGTGAGGTCAGGCACTGATGTCAGACGAGAAGGTCTGGCTTGCAATCTCAGCTCTAATTCATCCCAAAGGTGTTCTATCGGGTTGAGGTCAGAAATGTGCAGGCCAGTCAAGTTCCTCCACCCTAAACTCACTCATCCATGTCTTGTTTTGTGCACTGGTGTGCAGTCATGTTGGAACAGGAAGGGGCCATCCCCAAACTCTTCCCACATAGTTGGGAGTATGAACTTGTCCAAAATGTCTTGGTATGCTGGCGCCTTAAGAGTTCCCTTCACTGGAACGAAGAGCCCAACCCCTGAAAAACAACCCCACACCATAATCCCCCCTCCACCAAACTTTACACTTGGCACCATGCAGTCAGGCAAGTATTGTTCTCCTGGCAACTGCCAAACCCAGACATGTCCATCTGATTGCCAGAGAAGTGTAATTGGTCACTCCAGAGAACACGTCTCCACTGCTCTAGAGTCCAGTGGCAGCGTGCTTTACACCACTGCATTCGGTGCTTTGCATTGCACTTGCTGATGTAAGGCTTGAATGCAACTGCTCGGCCATGGAAACCCATTCTATGAAGCTCTCTACGCACTGTTGTGCTAATCTGAAGGCCACACGAAGTTTGGAGGTCTTTAGATATGGACTCTGCAGACAGTTGGAGACTTTTGCGCACTGTGCGCTTCAGCATGCGCAGACCGAGCTCTGTCATTTTACGTGGCCTACCATTTGTGGTTGAGTTGCTGTTGTTCCCTGTTGCTTCCACTTTGCTATAATACCACTAATAGTTGACCGTGGAATATTTAGTAGCAAGAAAATGTCACGGATGGACTTATTGCACAGGTGGGAACCTATCACCGTACCAAGCTTGAATTCACTGAGTTCCTGAGAGCGACCCATTCTTTCACAAATGTTTGTAGAAGCAGTCTGCATGCCTAGGTGCTTGATTGTATACACCTGTGGCCATGGAGGTGATTGGAACATCTGAATCCAGTGATATGGAGGGCTGGCCCAATACTTTTGGCAATATAGTGTATTTTATCCCAAAATGCAATGCCCAGCAGCAGGGGTAGAGGTGTTCTAATTCATGGAGTTTAGCTTTTCCCCAGATCCACATTTTTCTAATTCTCTTATGTGAAAACATTGATAAATATAACCCTATGTATGTATCTAGTTCGTTTTTATTGGTTTTATCAGAGAATAACATAATGGTACAAAAAGTTCAACATCCATTTCTTGGTCAACCAAGACATATAGTAATGGTTGCAAATAGGTTTCAGAGAACAACAAACGGACTGGAATAAACTTTTATTATTCGGTTGAGTAACAAGGCTGGATCCTGTATAGGACCTGAGGACACTGAAAATTGCAATTACAAAATCATCAAGAGGACAATATTAGATCAATGTAAGTTGTACAATAAGCCATGTAATTCTTTGGACCTTCACTCACCCTTCCCTGATTTATAGAGAAGTCGCACAGGACTAACAGCTGCCTGAAAGTTAAACCAACATATGGAGAGAAGTGGAAAGAAGGAAAAATAGAGGAGACAATGAGGAGAAAAAAAAGGGGGGGTGGCAAAATTTAAGACGTGCATCCTCTGTCCACTTTGCAAGTGTCCCTCCATCCCGATCAGGAGGGTCCTGAAAGATATTTTATCCAGGGATCCCAGGTTTTCTCGAGATAGGCCAGTCTATCATGGAAATTAGCCGCCATGTGTTCATTGATCATATTCCATGTTAGTTTGGCCTTTAGGAGTTCAAAGGGTTGAAATTCTTGCAGCAGTTAAGATACATGCAATCAGGCATCTAACATTATCAGGTATACCCTCCACCGGCCTTCCTAAAGGGGCCTGCTGTGGGGTTTTGGTTAGATTCACCTGGGTGAGGGAGTAGATGAAGTTATATGTGTGGATCCAAAACTGCTGTACTTTAGTTCTATTGTATATTTAGTTCTAAATATAGTGACCTAACGGTTACACTGCCTTGTAGCATGTGAGCCATCTGTTCAAATCCCGGCCAGGACACTTTCTGCATGTTCCACCTGTGCTTGTGTGAGTTTCCTCCCACATTCCAAAGACATGCTGGTAGGTTAATTGGCTCACTTGGCCCCCAGTATATTTTTGCATACAGAGTATGTATGCATGTCATAGTGAACCCAGATGGTAAGCTCCTTGAGGGCAAGTACTGGTGTGAATGTATAATATGCACTTTGTAAATTGTAACAAAATTGTTTATTTTTGGATTGCAGTTTTTAAATTTTTTTTTTTTTTTTTTTAATATTGTACACACCAATTTGATATTATATGTAAAACTTTATTTCTACTGCATCAATATACAATGCAGTCCCTGGCCTTTAACCCCTTGCCCGCAACCCTATAGGAGAAGTACTGCTACAGGGCAGCAGGGCTGTGCAAAATCACATATTTATACGTGATTGCATTTCTGGGTAGGGGGCGAGCACCAGCCGCTATTGGTGGCTAGGGATGTCAATCACCAGGTCCAGGCCAGCACTGAGTTCGTCGGGTAAAGCTGACAGGGGAGAGACCTGTGTGTAAACACAGGTCTCTCTCCTGTCAGCAAGGACATGCTGCTTTGTATTTCTCTACACAGCTGAGAAATACAAAGCAGCATGTCTCTGTAGTAAAACACACACAGCACTTAATGTAAAATCCTCACAGCACATAGTTAACCCTTTGTTCACCCCAGATGTTAACCCCTTCCTTCCCATTGTCATTAGCACACCGTCAGTGTTTTTTTTTTTAGCACTGATCACTGTATTGGTGTCACTGGGGATGTCAGTGGCAGTTAGTTCCCACCCAGTGTTAGAATGCCCGCTTCAGTGGCGCTATAAGTCAAGTCACTCATCACCGCCATTACTAGAATAAAAAAAAATATAATTCTAGTATATATACCACCATTTATAGACGCTATAACTTTCAACCAATTCATTTACACGTATTGGGATTTTTTTTTTCTAGCAAAGACATGCAGTAGAATACATTTTGGCCTAAATTTATGAAGAAATTAGATTTTTAAAATTTTTTTACTGGATGTGTTTTATAGCAAAAATATTGTTTTTTTTTAATCAAAATTGTCAGTCTTTATAGAGCAAAAAATAAAAAAAATGCCGATCAAATACCACAGTATCTCACAGAAGTGAGTCCACCCCTCACATTTTTGTAAATATTTTATTCTATCTTTTCATGTGACAACACTGAAGAAATGACACTTTGCTACAATGTGACGTAGTGAGTGTACAGCTTGTATAACAGTGTAAATTTGCTGTCCCCTCAAAATAATTCAACACACAGCTATTAATGTCTAAACTGCTGGCAACAAAAGTCATCACTGCCTTAACCCTCTTGGACATGTAGTTCACCAGAGCTTCACAGGTTGTCACTGGAGTTCTCTTCCACTCCTCCATGATGGAGCTGGTGGATGTTAGAGACCTTGTGCTCCTCCACCTTCAGTTTGAGGATGCCCCACAGATGCTCAATAGGGTTTAGGTCCAGTGACATGCTTGGCCAGTCCATCACCTTTACCCTCAACTTCTTTAGCAAGGCAGTGGTCGTCTTGGAGGTGTGTTTGGGGTCGTTATGTTGGAATACTGCCCTGCGGCCCAGTCTCCGAAGGGAGGGGATCATGCTCTGCTTCAGTATATCACAGTACATGTTGGCATTCATGGTTCCCTCAATGAACTGTAGCTCCCCAGTGCCAGCAGCACTCATGCAGCCCCAAACCATGACACTCCCACCACCATGCTTGACTGTAGGCAAGACACATTTGTCTTTGTACTCCTCACACGCTTGACACCTTCTGAACCAAATCAGTTTATCTTGGTCTCATCAGACCACAGGACATGGTTCCAGTAATCCATGTCCTTAGTCTGCTTGTCTTCAGCAAACTGTTTGTGGGCTTTCTTGTGCATCATCTTTAGAAGAGGCTTCCTTCTGGGACGACAGCCATGCAGACCAATTTGATGCAGTGTGTGGCATATGGTCTGAGCACTGACAGTCTGACCCCCCCACCTCTTCAATGCTGGCAGCACTCATTCATCTATTTCCCAAAGACAACCTTTGGATATGACTTCTTTAATCGACCATGGCGAGGCCTGTTCTAAGTGGAACCTGTCCTGTTAAACTGCTGTATGGTCTTGGCCACCGTGCTGCAGCTCAGTTTCAGGGTCTTGGCAATCTTCTTATAGCCTAGGCCATCTTTATGTAGAGCAAAAATTCTTTTTTTCAGATCCTCAGAGAGTTCCTTGCCATGAGGTGTCATGTTGAACTTCCAGTGACCAGTATGAGAGAGTGAGAGCGATAACATTCACACCTGAGACCTTGTAACACTAACAAATCATGACACCGGGGAGGGAAAATGGCTAACTGGGCCCAATTTGGACATTTTCATTTAGGGGTGTACTCACTTTTGTTGCCAGCAGTTTAGACATTAATGGCTGCGTGTTGAGTTATTTTGAAGGGACAGCAAATTTACACTGTTATACAAGCTGTACACTCACTCATGAAATATTTACAAAAATGTGAGAGGTGCACTCACTTTTGTGAGTGTGTGTGTACATACATATATACATACACACACACGTGATTTTGCACAGGAGGGCCACCCTGCAACAGTAAAAATGCTATAGGGCAGACAGCAAGTGGTTAAAGAGAAAATACTGCTGACAAACCAATATATCTATGAGTGTCAATCTCCTGTAGCCCACAATGGTTAATTCAGCCAACCTCCCTATCACTACTGTGTCCTTTGGTGACAGAGCGGCATCCAGTGGTGCAGGCAGTCAGACAGACACATGCTTGTGGCATTTTTTTTTTTTTTAACCACTTCCCGTCCAGCCCCTGTACATAAATGGCCAGATGGGAGCAGGGCAAGTGAG